>NW_016690228.1:1994592-2021757 GCF_001604755.1 Lepidothrix coronata | reverse complement strand
TTTTTTTTTTTTTTTTTTTTTTTTTTTTTTTTTTTTTTTAATTCATAGTCCAACAGAGACATCTTAAATCTCATGGGGCCAAAATGAACTTTGGTCTGACATGTGTAGAGCAGCAAAAAACTTCCTGGTGGGACAGTTTTCTGCTGGAATTTCCCCAGTACCTCTGCTGAGCAGCAGGAAGGCTGGGAGGCTGCCCTCTAGGCTGCCTCCTACCTGCTGTCCTTCCTCCATGCTCCAGATTATAGTTGTGTGTGAGCTGCCAGGGCATGGGAGCAGCCAGATCACCTGCAAGGAGTTGCCTCAGTCTCTTCTTGAGTTTCTCATTTGGCAACGTGGGCTCCCAGAGCTCCCTAGATGATCTGAGGTCTCCAGATTCTAAATCCTCTGTGCTACACTGGGGCCTTATTCCTGTTGTGGTGTCCTCATCAACCTACTGGAAATTCAGGTTCAGAATGAAGAAAATACATTTTTCTGGAATTTTTCTGTGGCTTATCAGTCCCAAAACCTTCATGGTATATGTTGTTGGGGGGCTGCTTTTACTTTCCAAGTTACCACATGCTGAGTTTTAGTTACAACCCCACGGCTGAATACAAATGGTCTCAAACTTTTTAATTGAGAAAGGGACTGGATCAACATTATTTACTCTTCAGTTGCCCTAATGATAAAAAAAACCCATTAAAAAAAATGCAAAAAAAATTTGCTGCTGTCTTCCAAACTTCAGAATATCTAGAAATGAGAATCACTTGTCTGGAAGTAAGGATCCCCATAGGTGGGTGGATCTACTAGAGGATTTTGCTAGTTGCACTAATGTATGGAGTTCGACCAATTTTGGGCTGTATATATTTGATTAACAATACCCCTATATTTATACTTGTGCCAATCAACTCCTATATCAGCCCTAAGCTTGCAAAAAGTAGCAGAACCTGGAGAATGAAAATTATAGTCTGGGATCATTGTATTTGGTGCCCTATACAGTAAAATGCCATTATGGGTCTGTTGTGTCTAAACACAGTAACATATTTCCTTTATGCTGTATTCCAGCTGGGTTGGTAAATTCTGTGTGCAAAACTATTTGGGCACATAAATAGCAATAATTACATTAATATTACTATACTGTAGATCTAATTCTTGACTGTTGTAGATCAGCAAAGCTCTAGTGATGACAAATCATGGAAATTATGCTGATTTATTCCTAAAGCGTCAGGCTGTATTTAACATGATGACAAACTCTGACACACATTAGCCATTTCCTGTGGTATATACTTCAGAGTACTGTCTTGATGCAATAATTATTTCTGAGCTATATCATTGCTCGTCCTTCAGTGAATTTTATCCACAACTATGGAGCTACAACATAAGAAAATGAATTTTATTCAGAATATTCTCTTCATTTGCTATTCTACCTTGTTTATCATGAAATATTGCCTATGTAGAAACTTTACAGGAAAATGTCAGTATCATTGATATATTTACAAAGCCTACAACAATATTTGAGAGAATGACACAGGCTAATGAAATGTATTTGGCCAAAACCCCAGAAAAGAGTCCTGTCTCTAAAGAATTCCATTGAGGAAACCTTATGTATTAGCCTCCATATTTTAAAATTACCATGCTCCAACAGCTTTTCCAACTCGGTTTAGACCTTGGAATTATTTTATTGTATCAAGATATTGCCCAAAACTACAGCACTAACCCTTTCTGACCTACACTCTCTTGGAGCAGCAATTTGAAGGGATTTATTTATTGAAGGCAGCTGGGCAATATCTATCAGAAAATAAGGGTCTACATGTGAGCAGAGACAAAACAGGTCTTTGCATTCTCATCTGCAGAATGGACTGAGGATACATGACAAACCTAGTTAAGACTGTGTGCTTCAATCCCTGGGTATGCAAGAGAGTGCAAATTTAGGCAGGGAAACACTTCAGATTTTGCAAGAAATTAAGCTATCACAAGTAATTGAATAGTAGCATAACCACGACTTGTACACAGGAATAGTAGGTTTCTCATCTTAGATCAGCTTTGGGTTCATCCTGGAAAAACATTTCATATAATTTTCTCTCTTTGGAGAAAGTGTTTTGTGACAGGACCCAAAACCAAGGAGTCAATCAACAACTAGGTTCTTAGAGGGAAGGCATAATTACTGTAATTAGGTATCCAACTTGTTTTCTAAGTTTTCAAGAAAAAAATGATGAAGACAAGTGTGCAGAGATAATGCTGATGATGGGGCTATATTATTTCAGGTTGTTGGAAGAATGTCCACTCTGTCTAGCTAAGTACAGAACTACTATCTAAATTTTATTGAAGGATCCTTCTCAGTTTAGGAACTTCACTTCATTGGGACAGAATCTCCTGCTGGATATTTCCAAAAACACCTCCCTCTCTGCATCGACTGTGTATATAATACAGTTGTGGGTTTTTTTAGGCAGATTGTTTTACTCGACACCTGACACTTACAGGCAAACTAGAGGTATTGGAACCCATTATCCATCTTCTTTGGTAAAGGCATAAAAATGTTTCTTTTATTTAGACCTGATTAAACATTCCCATTGAAATAGGGACATAAAAGAAGAGCTGGATCATCTCAGGCTGTATGTTTGAGTGTCCCTTGTCCCAGGTCCTGCAGTGCCATTCACTAACATAAGGTACCTTGTGGAATGGGTTTCCTAGCAGCTGGCATGCAGACCAGGAAATGCCATCAAGGGGTACTCAGGAGTCATCCAGTCATCTAGAGATGAGACTGAAGGGTTTGCAGGGAAAATTGCACCATACTGCAACTTCTGCCTAGGATCCTTTCTCCCAAGTTCCTTTTCCAAGGAAACCAGGGCACAGGAAGGTAGAGCTGGGTGTCACTTTGCTATTCTTCTGGGAGATGGCTGGCATTTGCACTGAGGTGGGATTGCACCGAGACTTATGGCAGCACAGTCCTGCAGTGGTAACCGAGACTAGACGGACTAGCTTCAGAGGGCTAATTTGCAGACAGGGACATGAAATCAGCATAGCCTGCCCTTACACTCAGTGGAAGAGTAGGCATCTCCAGAGAGTGAGCCATCTGACCTATTTCTTATGTATCCTCCCGTCATCCAGTTAGAGGATAGCTCTGTCTGTCAGTGACCAAAAAACATTTGAAACACATGAAGATTGTCAGGGGACTTGTTTTATTGGGAAGCTGACAAGGAGATCTTTGTCTGAAGAATCCACTTTGGCTTCAACCCAAGGGAGTTGCAGAGGTACTGTGGGTGTCCAGACCCTTTTGGGTGTAAGCAATAGTGTGGAGTCCTTGGTTGTCTGTTGCTGAGAATAAGTAAGTTCTCCCCTTAATTCCCAGCCTGCTTCCTACAAACCAAAATCAATCTACAAAAGGGGAAAATTGGGACAGAGCAACATTTCCAACTCAAACTGCCTTGATTTTTAAAGAACTCAGATGATAACACAGGGTACTGCTGGCAGCTTACATTATTGCATTAGGCTGGTTTGGGGTTTTTTGGGGGTTTTTTTTGGGTTATTTGCGGGGTTTTTAATAGGATACAATTGTATTAACATTGAGTACCTTAAATGAAATCTACAAGGCTGGACAAAAATAGTAAAAGTGAGTGGTTGTGAAATTAAGTTAGCTTGAGTGTTCTTTGGCAGTATGTAAAATTTTTGTTACTAGAGCACTCAACATCAATACAGAGGCAAATAATCATTAAATAGGCATTTAAGTATTTAAGAATCCATACGCTAGTCTCATCTTTAGTAGGATCAGTAAAATGCCTTGTACTACATACAGCTTATTCTATGCAGCAATTCACATGAAGTACTTAGCAATGGGGAAAATCTCCAATGTGTCTGTTTTTGTGTTCCTATTCCTCCTGCCTGCCCAGGCAAAGAAGTAGGAAAATGGTGCAAGATAATTGAACAACAGTAAGAGTAATGACACTGTAATTTAGAGTACTTAAAAGGCAGAAGAACAGATGGAAGTAAAAATAAAAAATGAATGCATATGCATTTATACAAGTTTGTAATGAAAAGCAGCACAGTGGTAGGGTGTGAGTGATGCTGCTATTGTCCTGAGCTCTCCAGGGGATGGAATCCTACCTGGAGCTGAGTGAGGTTCCTCTGCCTTATTTTAGTATTCTTGTCTGGTACAGAAAATACTGTGCAAAGAAAAGGATAATTATATTATTCTGCGGTCTTCCCCTGATGTCTCCAAACCTAACTGTGCCTTATCTATGCTATTTCCATTATCAACTATCTGATAGCTGGAAGGGAAATGTAAGTCTATCCCTTACAATAAAAAGGAAAATAAAAGCTTGTTACTAGTAAAAGCTCTCTCTTTAAAAGACATTTAGTATTACAGCTCTGAGATTTCTCTTGGCAACTGCTGAAGTGGGCTGCCTACTCCTGAAGGAGGGTTGTTGGCTGCCTGTACAGTGCACAGGAGTGAGGACATCTAAGCTGGCAAGAGGTGTCATGGTAGGAATGTCACTTGCCTCTCAGGATCATATGTGCTAATGTTCCTGCTGGAAAGAGGTGCTTGTCTCTTTCAGGATTTTTTAACACTGAATTTATAGCTTCACAAAGCACAAAAGTGAGTTTATACATATCATTATTTAAAGTGCTGAAATTCCCAACTGAACCCCCACCAAGTCAGCCATCTGAAACCAAGTAGCCCTAGAAACAAGGCTTAAGAGGGCTTTCTTTCCTTTCCTCCTCAGCCCAGAAACAAGGGATAATCATTCTGAGCACACAGGAGAGCCAAGCAGCATCCACCAAATACAGCCTCCTATTGAAGCAGGTTCAGGTATTTTCAGCTGGAGGGGAGAAATGAACCCAAGACCAGCACAGCCTCAGAAGGTGTGTTGACCAAGAGATAATCAGCTACAACAGCAACAAGTGAGAAAGAGAAAGCCTGGCTTCCTCTAGAGCAAAGCCTAACTCTGAAGAAACCGACTGATTTAAGTCCTGAAGGTGGGGTATGTATAGGAATATGTGTATGCCCTCATCAGATGCATAACTGTGTAGCTTCTTAGCACTGGTATGTTGAGGAGTATTCCGGTCATGCCCAAAACCCGATATCTAAATATCATAGGACCTTTCAAAATCGCTGAGAAAGTCTGGACAGTAACTAAGGAAATGGGAATGTTAGGAGTCTTATGAGAATCCAGATTAGGCATATTCCATTTTTCTAAATCCTTTTGTGACTCTGGTATACTAAATTTAATGACAGATGACACTTCTCCATTTTAAAATTGTTTTTTTTTTTAAATATGCATATATGTATATGTATCTATATAGCATGCAATATATTTATATTTCTTGGCACACTGAAAATTTCGTCCTCCCATTTCAAACCTTTCCTCACGTCTCCCAGCTTCTCAGTGTGCAAAATCTAGCAACTATGACCCATGAAATCTTATCTTTTTCTCTACAGCTTTGGTTGTTCTGTTTAAGATCTGCACATGGAGATGCAAAGACAGCTATTATTTTGTTCCCAAAACATTGGATACTGTTGTGGAAAAATACTGCACAGATTTTTCTCATTACTACTTTCATGCTGTTCTTTCTGCTGGATTTTTTCTTTTTTTTTAAAATCTTTCCTGTACAACAGCTTAAAATTAGAAATACTGGTTTTTTTTCTTTTTATATATAAGAAAACTTAAAAATTCCACTAATGCATAAAAGATTCTTCTTTATAGACTACATATATTTTTAGCACAGTGTAACATACAGATACCACAAGTTATTTAGTTAAAACAGTTTATGTAGGGAAAACAATGTAGGCTCAGTCCTATCACATCAAACTCTTGAATCTGAAGCACGTTTCTCCTCATCTCTCTGTAGACAGAGAGTATGGTAGATATCTTCCTCTTCCCAGAGTGACTGATCTCCTCCTAAAGTCTGAATTATCTTGAAGATGCCTACAATTTATCATGGACAGCAAGGTGTTGGATCTAGTACCCTCAGTTAAGTGTCATACATTGGAGGAGAGAATTTGGATTTCAGGTGCCTATGCTGCTAGCTGCTTCAAACAGCATCCTATGTCACTGGGGTGTCTCACTAAAACAGATGACCAGTGATTTACCTGCAGACCTAGAGCCTTTGTACATTTTTCTGGTAGTTATGATACTGTAAACACAACAATAAATGTGAATAAACGAATAACTGCAGAAACAGAGCAGACTTTCTTCCTGTTGGACAGCTAGCCACATATTGTTCTCACTGGTATTAACACAAATAATTCCTTTCTATTAACAGAAATTGCCCTCGATTCAGCTTGATATAATTATAAAAGAATCTATCCTGTTCTCTAGGGTCTCTTCAGCTTCAGAGATTTCAAAGAAATCAGGAGTTGCCACTATCATTTTTACATAATTGATATGCTACATCAATCTGATGAAACACTGCACCACTGTAGCAGTGGGCAACAACATGACAAAATTTTTTCTTACATAGCACTGCAAATGACTGATTACCATTATTACTGGGATTTAAAATTATAAAAAGGAAAAGTATCCAAAATTTTGCAAGTCAAATAGAAACTGACAGATATAATTATTTGATATACTTGAAAGGAATACAAAATCTCCAAAGTAGCGAGCTTTGTAAACAGAACAGATGTTTTAAAAAGAATAAAATGAAGAAATCTGCTTCTTAACATAGTAGCAGCTGGTGTTCTGCAATTACCCCCTACACCCTGGAGTCTGTGAATGTTACAGCCTGCTTACAGATAGTTTTATTGTTGCATAATTTACATTAATATTCTAGAATATTTTTATTTTTATATAGCAAAAGCAAGGTATGAGCTCAGACTCCAAAACTGAGTGTTGATGATGGTGTGTGCAGCCATATGAGCATCACAAAAAAGCAGAAATCCAGATTATTTGAAGATACAGAGTTCAAATCCAGAAAAGCTGAATACAATCCTGCATACTAGGAAATATTTGGGAAACTTTGCCCAAAACAGAGATAGATCCTGAGAGTGGTTTAACCTACCTCTACTATTAGTTAAAGATATATCTAAAATGGATACATAAACCCTCATTCCCGAGACCTTCTTGGTCCCTGCTAGGGAGGAAATTGATAATGCAGGTATTTACTTAAAGAAAAAACTTCCAGGTACTTTGGGAACACACCAAGGTCCTAAGCAAGGAGCAAATGGCACACCCTAACACAGGTGTGCTCAGTTGCTGAGGCAGTAATCACAGACGGCTTTCTTACAGAAAGTTCTTCCCATTCAGTTTCTGACACAGTCAGATTCAGCAGAGGTCTGAGTCTGGTTTGGGGCTCTTGATGATAAATTGTATTGTTGTGTATTGTATTTCACATACAAGAAGGGGGAAAAAACCCTCTTTTAAGGCAAACTTCTGTTTAGTAATTTCAACACAAAAGAAAAGATACTTCAGAGTGTATTGGACATTTAGGTGGGTCTGGCACATATGACAAGTGCCATCACAGACCCACGCCATTCAGCTACTCCAGGAAAATCTTACATAGCAGAAATTGTAAAGAAAAATAATTAGAAAGTGACCACGTGAGACTCAAAAAAGGTACCATGAAATATTGCTTTTATTTACATACATTATGCTATGAGGGTTAATGGTGCTACATGAGGCAAGGCAAAAACAGTTTTACCCTATGTTTGATACTAAGCTCAGAACGGGGTTTCTAATGCCCTTGCTCTTAGACTGGTGAAAGAACTTTCACAGAGGGAAGTGAAAGGTAGTTTTAATAAGGATACAGGACTTCAACAAATATTCTACTTCATCTCAAGATTTTGCATCATTTGTCCCAGTGGAACAAATACCATGTGAAGGCTACCAGTTACCTGTCACCTGAGGCAAGGAGAGAATCTAAAGGGAAACTGAGCAAAAAGAGGTACTAAAGGCTTTATGGCTGACAGTGGTTATAAACTAAACTGTGTGCTGGTATCTGAACTGAAACACAGCTTGGATGCTGAGTGGTATCAAATATGAAAAGATCTGCTGTGGCTGATGCAAATAGACTTGGAAAGAAGGGACTGCTTTTTGTCAACTCAGTCTTTTTTGATCTTATAACATGAATCAAGTGAAACTATCCAAACCTTTATTCCCTGTCAAATATTTCTGATGTTTTGGAGCCTTTAGTCCCAGTTTAGAAGTCAGGCAGCCTTGGCCTTCCTTACCAGTTCAGTTCATACTCTCTTAGCAGACAAATCTTCACCAATTCAAACCACCAGCTTAAACACATCCATGGCTACTTACAGCCACTCACCCAAACCAGCAACATCAGCTGCTTCTTCTGAGACAATAAAATGTTTCTGGCAGGCTCCAGCTCTGTCATATCTTATGTCTACCTTATATCTGGATGAGGAAGGGTAAAGGTGTCTTAGGGGAGAGGGCAGGGCATTGCCATATAGTAGTACAATTGGAAGTGCAAGTGAAGGTCATGTCTGTCTAAAAATCTTTCTCCAGAACAAGTAGTGCATGGAGTGCTCTGGGTCCTGTCCTGAGCTCCCAAGTGTAAGAAGGACATGGACATACTGGAGTAGGTCCATCAAAGGGCTACAAAGATGGTGAAGGAATTGTAACATCCCTCATAAGAGTGGAGGAGAGAAGGCTAATGTGTATAAACACTTGATGGAGGAGTAAAGAAATGAAGCCAAACTCCTCTCGGTATCCTTTGAAAGGCCAAGATGTAATGGGTACAAATTAAAATACAGGAAATTCTATTTAAAGAAAGCAAAAAATTTTTACTATGAGGGTCATCAAGTACGGGTTTAGATTGCCAAGGAAGGAGCTCCTAGTCTTGGAGTGACTCAAACCCTGACTGCAGACAGTTGTGGGTAATCTTCTCTAGCTGGGCCATCTCTGAGCAGGGGTTTGGATGGCCCCTACAAGTGCCAGTCAGCCCCAACCTTTCCTTGATTCTGTGAAATACAGCACTCTAAATATGTTCAATTAATCCTATATGCGAACCCACTTGTTCCAGCATATGAATATTTCCTCCTTAACTAAACTGATCTAAATGAGACAATCTAGAGTAGCTCCTTTCCCCATAAGTCCTACATCTGAGACATCTGAGCCTCTAGAGCTGATCTGTTCTGATTTCTGCCCAGTGGCAGCAGCACGCTAACAGCAAGTTTTTCCTCTGCAAAAGTGTTAAAGAGGCAAGTGGGACAGAACAAAAAAGGCTAATAATTTGGTCACGACCCTGGCACTGTCCTGTGCACACCACTCAGCTGCACTGCCTCCACAGAAAGGCTTGCAGAGTGTCTGCAGTCTTACCTCCTGAGATGGGAAATGAGCTGTCTTTCTGTGCAGTGGGT
This sequence comes from Lepidothrix coronata, assembly GCF_001604755.1. Taxonomy (NCBI): domain Eukaryota; kingdom Metazoa; phylum Chordata; class Aves; order Passeriformes; family Pipridae; genus Lepidothrix; species Lepidothrix coronata. The sequence goes on along the minus strand of NW_016690228.1, from coordinate 2,012,471 downwards.
TTAGGCTAGTTAACCCTCCCAGGGAAAAGGGAGAGCAAGTCATGGCTCCCTGCCTCTCCTGTACCATTCTTGCTCACAGGGGATGCATGTTAGCCATCTGTCCTCCCAGAGAAATTCCCCTAAGGATGAATATTTTAGGGGTTAGGCAACCCTCTCCCTGAAAAGTTGCTGAGCATCTGGCACTTCAGTAGGAACTGAGGGTTAAATGACACTAAGAACCTGCTCTCACCCTATGGTTATGAGCATGGAGAAAAAGAAAAAAACAGACACAGCTCAATTTTACTTTTATTAGATTCTTGTGGTTTTCTTCCCCTCCACCCCACCCCAGGTTTTTAAGGGCAAGAGGCTCAGAGCAAAAGAGGGAATGAGTCACTGCAATACCTTCTCATTAAACTAATGACAAGACATATAAACAGAAGGAGCTCACTTGGCTAATGCTCCTACCATCCACAATGCTAAGCCATAGGAAATTAAGGTAGAAAAAAAGTCCTGTAGCGTGCCTTGGACTGGGTGTTCAATTAACCTTAAACTGGAAATGTTAACATCTGGTTTGAAAACAACAGTTAGGCATTTGCAGCAGGTGCCCTATAGCTGGATAGGGCAGAAAAGAAGTAAAATCAAGTATCAAGCTCTGTAGTTTGTACCTTTGAGTGAATATTGCACTGGGTAGTAATCCCTCTGTTGAACCACATTTCCAAAGACAAGCAGTTTTTCACTGTTCTTATTCCTCTCTTTTTAATACCAAGTAATTACCCAGACACCTCCCTGGGTTATGGTAGGTGCTGAATGCTTCTGAAAAATACTGTCTCAATAAAAGCCATTATTTGCCAGTCTGACTCCATGAAAATCAACTTGCCAGGAAAAATGAATTCTGAAGGGCTAGATGCTAAAATCTGTCTTCAGGGAATACTCCCTTTTTAGTAGAGAAGTATATATGAGTGAACCTCATCCAAAGAGATTAAAAAGGAAATAAGATGTTAATCTGCAGAAAGCATCTTATTGCAAAACCGTCCTAGGTCTACAGTGTCAGCCACAGATTGTAGGAAGAATGAGAGCTTCTGGAATGGAGAAAATAATTTTGAAATAGTTTTAAAAATTGCAGACACTCAGCAGTGTTCAAACCAGGCTCGTTTTCAGCAGTATTTCCCAATTAATATTTACAAGCTTTTCAAATTGAAATTTTTAATTGAAATTAATGAAAATTACAACCATTACTTTGAAACATGGTGATAACATTTTATTTTAAGTGCGGACTGGCAGTTCCTGATATGCTTGACAAAAACTGTGGACATAGCAGCATTAATGTCAAATAGTTTTAAAGAAAAGATTTGAAGATCAAATTTTCCTAGCAACAACTGTATATAATTGCATAAGATATCAATCTTGTCTGACTGATAATTTTAGGTTTTGGAGCAATTCATGTTGAAGCCAGCCTTGGCAAAAATATCTAGCTGCAATATACCTTTTTGTCTCATAAATACTTTAAAAACAGCTGAAGCCTCTTCAGCTCCACGGTTAATGTAAAGGAAATGAGGAAAAATGTTCCTTTCATTTTGTAAAGGCCAAGGTTTAACAGAGAAAGAAGAGTAATTTAGAATTTTAACTATGTTTGTAACAGGCACTTTCTATACAAAAAATCATAAAAAAAAAAAACCAAAAAGAACAGAAAGTTAAAAGCACTAAAATTTGTAAATAAATTTAAGGCTGATACAAAACTAGCCCAACAAATTAAATTATACAAATATCATATGTGGTCTGTCCATTTAACTTATCCACTACAAAATGTACACCATTTCTATATAATACAGCATGAGAGTTGAGCAATCATTTATTCCTGGCATTGTTGGCATTGCTCAGTGTGCAATAGAAGTGCAAGTAGAAGAATTATTTTTACACGTAGTAACCCTTGCTAATAAACAAGGCATTATCCTGGCAATGAAAAAAATAATTGTAAATAGTTGAAGCTGTGTGGGTGGCTGGGTGGGGAACTGCTGATAGACTGTAATGGAGGTATTTTTGAGCCTGGAGGTGCAAGTAATTTTCTCTACTGGTTTCTAGAGAGAGCTGTTTCAAAAGTACTAGCTAAAAATAAAAGGACATCATTATTATTAAACACCATCAAGCTGACAGACACTTCTGTATTAAGATGCAAATAAAGTCTTCATGTCACAGATGATTACTTCTGTTATTTTCAGTTCTTTGCCAAATTTGAATGTTTTGGGCCAACAGTTTTCACAAGAAGCAAGTGTCTTAGTTTGAACATGTTTGTCTAAACTGTGTCTAATGATATTTGGCCTTTTCGAAGAGAGGGATTAACGAAAAATAATATTTGCTTTTGTTCATCACAAGTTTTACAATGCTTTTTAATCAATAAGTTTTACCATTGCCACATGACACATCCAAGATGACATTCATATATGTGGATTTGGTATCAAAACCATTCTTTGTACAATCCCAGTGCAAGTTTATTGCCATTTCAGCTTCAGTTTCAGCTAAGGCTGATGTGTTCAATGCCTTCTTTGCCTCAGTCTTCGCTATGTATGTCTCCCAGATCTCTGCGCTTAGTGGAAGGGTTAAAGGAGGAGAGGGAAAAGCAATGAAGATTGGAGTTGGAGCCTATTCGAGAGAACATGAGCAAAAGAAGGCTTTTCTCTGTCATATTTGAAAGACGGTGTAAACTGGAGGAGAGCTTTGACAGCTGAAAAATGGCATCTTCTTACTAGAGAGTTAAAGTCTGCATCACAATACATACATGAAAAGTTGCATAAACAGCAAAAACTCTAGTATTTTCTAAATGCAATGTTTGTCATTATACTCTTCACCATTTTATGATATTGCTTTTGCAGTTTGGATTGATGAAGTCTTGTAGAAAGCATTGTGCCTTATCTAACTCTCAGAAAGGCATCCAAGTGAATAGTGAATCTGCATGGAAAACAGTTTGATACATTCATCAGCAGAAACTGTAATAGTAATAAGGTTCAAACATCAGTATTAAGAAGGTAAAACCCCTTCTAAAGGAATTTTAGTTTCATCCAGTTTAATATGAAAGAAATTATGCTGTTATTGCTAAAAGCCCACAACTTTGCTCTCTTAAATACTAGGATAAAAAATAATGTTCACTGCCACTTGCCAGGCTCAGATTCTTCACAGGAATACAGACCCTCTTGCCCAAAGGGAAAAGAGGTTGACCATCCGGTCTCATGGAGAAAATAAATATGGAAAATTTACCTGAAGGTCTAAATGTGATAAATCCCAATTTAACAGTCATCTGAGTTGTGAGTCCAGGCACACATTTGCATACTTTATAAATTTGGACTTGGACAACTAAAAGATCTGATCTATGCAACTAGTTTATTCACAAAAGAAGAAAGAACTGATGCTATACACTGAGTAATGCAGTTGCTTACTTACAGTTCTCATTATCCAGTGTCCCAAACAGAAGAAATATGAAAGTAGTTGTTAAAATCAAGTTCTTTTTTATGCAAATATCAAGGCAATTTTTGAAAAAGAAATTTATGATCAATAACTGCAAATACAGTGGGTAGCTCAAGAAGAGTCACTTCTTATCATTCTGAATTGTAGCAACAATGAAAACATCAGATGCTGAGAATAGTATTCTCCTATCAATAAAATGACTTAAAAATAAATGACTGATAGAAGTTGAATTGAATAATAATTGCAGTTAAATAGTCTAATATGACTAAAGACAATATGTTCTTCAACTTTAAAATACCTATTTATGCACTACTGTGAAAAGAAAATTGGATATAAAAGCTGTTCTTCAACATCAGTAACATTTATCTAAACAAAAAAAATTCCCTAAGGTCAAAGGGGCATTAATAATCATATGCTTCTATAGGGGAATCCCACACTTTTAAATTTAAATGTTCTTTAATGTAAATTGGTAGATGAACTGAAGAAAATATATATTAAACGTATTTTTGATTATTCATTAAATTCTCTTAGTGTTCTTATTAAATGTCATTGCCTAGTATGAGACAATTTTTTCATGTGTCTTATATCTAATCTCCGTTTATTGATGAACAATTTTTCCCCAAAAGTTTTTCAGGATATTAAATGCTGGGATTGGAAATCTCCAGAAATTAATTGAAAAAAATAATAATTTGATCTATAAAAGACACCAGTTTTGTATATCTCTTAGCTGAATCCTTACATTGACTCTTCAATCAACATATATCTAGTCAACTTACAGGCCTGAGATGGTTCTTTGCTGAAATTTAATACAGTCTCATATGGATTTTAGGAAGAAAAAGTACAAGGTAGTTAATCAAACCTTTGTGTTGTAGTGTGTAAGGAAAATAGGCAAATAACTATATACAGTAACTGGATATCACATGAAGCTGTCTTGATGTAAATCCCACCAGTATAGTTACAGACACCAAGTGAGGCAGTTCATCACACAACGCTCACTTGTTACCATATTTGAATTCGGCAATAAGGTATTTTCTTGCTATATAGGGCAAGAAGTTATTTTTACATATCCTCAGTTTTAGAATATTTCAAATTCCTCTACCAAACTGGGACAAAACCCAAGAACCTCAAAGAGAGCAATATGAAGCAACCAACCAATCCCTCTCCCCTACAAATATAGTCTTAGAGTAGTAGAAATGCTTACTTTTAGATGTTGATCTTTTTCATGAAAAAATCTTACTTTTCACTGCAGTTACATTTCAGAAGGAAAGTATTTCTGAAATGATAAAGCAGAGCATATAATTTTCAAGATACTGGAACAAGATATTGAACAAATGTCAAATCTTTGTGACATGGAATAAAATACTGAAAGCAATTCTTTGTCAAAAAAAAGTATAGTTTTGACAAACTGGCATTTTCAAAAAAAAAAAAAAAAAAGTCTTTCTTGTAAATCACATTCATCTTTACATGTCTCCAGGATGCAATGGACTGATTCTTGTGTGATTGTATATGTACAGTAGGAAACAAATCAGCCATGGGCTGACAAGCAGATGGCCTCCTATGATCTTTGGACTTCTAAATGTAAAAAATAAACAAAATCAAGACCAGCGAAAGGATGTCTAACATTGTAGTATCCCTTTCAGGGAATTTCTTCTTGATTCGCTCTAGAATACAACAGACATGACTACCAGAATATGTTATCTGTTAAATAAATTAATTCCCTGAGCTATCTCCATTACTTTTTTGAAATATATTCAATTACACATCTACTAGTAGGTGTATTTTGTTTATGGAAGATGATACCACAACTTGAAAAATTAGGAACTGCGAGCTTAATCAGCCAACTAAGTACCCGAGAAGATAATTTGTAAGTATAATGAGTTACTTTTTTCTCCATACTTACAGTTTTATGCCACCAATAATTGCAGCGCTCAAGTGGAAATGGCAGCCGCATGTGGCCTTGTATCCCAACAGCAGCCAGCGGGTCACCTCAGATTGCACAAGTGCCCCAGTAGGTTACCTCAGAGTGAGGGGCCTCTGTCACATGCTGTTTGGTAAAACATCGAACATCTTAACGAAATAGCAACTGAATTGTTCTTGAAAAGGAGACCTGGGGCCAAATCTCTGCCAATTTTCCACCCTTCTGACCTTGGAACTCCAAGAAAGAGGTCAAAATAACCCAAACAAATTTTTAAAGCAGTCTAAATATAGTGTTGAAGAGGCGATTTTACAGTCACTACTGAACTCTGGTGTATCCCAAGGCAAACACTTTTCCTTAGCAGGGATGACTAGGGGCTGCCAGTTGTGCCCAGGACACCCCTTAAACCCTTGAGCCACAGACAACTTGGATCTTTGCCATTCTTTTTCTAAACCTGCAGTTTACAGAATTCAGCTGCATAGGAATATTGGATGTCAGTGGCTATTGCATTCCTTATTTTCTCTTTCTGCAGATAGAAATTTCTTATCAGTCTGATGCACAAAATGGCAGGCAGGGCAGCATGCTATCAGAGCTGGTAGGCTAGAGGAGCTGAGGACGTTGTGTCATTTGCCACTTTGGACAAGGGGGAAATGGCACACAACAGAGTGGTTTAAAGGCAATTTTCACATAAAGGATTCAGGAAAAGAAAACCGGCTGACAACAAATAGATTGGAGGTAGGAGGAAACACCAGCCAGTCACCACAGACACATATGATCTTCCACAGAAATAAAGCTGAAAAGGGCCAGAGTTTGCTGAGAGCAGAGCAGATGGCTCAGGCAGTGAGAGGCCAATGCCCCCAGCCATCAATAGGAGAATTTGCAAGGTGTTTTTAGAGTATGCCTTCATATTTACTTGTCCCAGTCAAGTAAAAAAATAAGAATAAACCTTCTTTATTAGTGATGCTTTGTTGTCATTTATCTATTTGCTTATAAAGTGCAGCTAACATGGCTCAATAAACAATGTGCTGTGGTTAGTAAGGAAGCTGTAAAATGTGTGCCAGACCAACAGGTGAATGACATTTTTAAAGCCACTAAATATTTTGAAGTTGAGTTTGAATTTAGAACAGATTTCTTGTCTTTATTATTGTTATTATGACCATTATCTTTATGACCGTGACATATAGAGGTCATCACAGAATAAAAGATGTCCCTTATCCCACAGAAGGTCACTATTTAAATTTAAGACAAGTGATTATCAATAACATCTGAGAGGTGAAGAGGGTTCTTCAAGGAAACAAGTTCCAATTGGTAAGATGAGATGGAATGTGAGGTTGCTAAAAAAAGAGAAGTTTGTCCAAAGTTTTTTATAGATACTATGTAAAGAAGAATTAGAAGGGGTTTTCAGAATGACAGCAAGATAAAGTAGATGTTTATGGCATTATCTCCACATGATTGGGAGAGAATGGAAGACAGTTATCAGTGCATCTTACAATCTTAAGAAAATTGAGGTTTGAGGAGCCTTCCTGCTTTCCTTTATTCACAAGGAGCATTCTCCCTCTCCACGATGCAGACATTTCACTGAAATATTCTTGTAGGTTCTTCTCATTGCTCTCACTAATGAAAATGTAAGCAAACAATGCAGTGGGTACCTTTAGCACAGTGATGGTACATTCCCCCAGACCACAGCATGCTTGGCTAAAGTGCAGTGTAGACCAAGACCTTCCAACATACCCCTTTCTTTGTAATGATTGTATACCAATGTGCATTCATTGCGAATCTAACCTCTCTTTCCTACATCAGCTTTTGCAGTGCCTTGTGGCATCTGCAGGACAAATCAAGTTAATTTTTCTCATCCAAGCTGGAAGAACACGTGACAATGAGAAGCCTGTGACAATGAGAAGCCCACAGAGGAGATGGCAGCAAAAGTTTATGGGAAATGGATAAGTTCAGGAAAGTCTGAAATTCAGGCTGAAGTTCAGGAGAGCCACAGGAGATTCAATGTAGAACTCTTCTAATGAAAAAAATAGTGCAAATAACTGAATGCTTAGAAGATTGCAGACAAAACAAGCTTGTTTATCAACTTGATAATTTTTGTGAGCAGGTAGTTGAGGGTGCTCAAAGCAATAGGGGCCTGTGGCCAGGTGTTATCTCTCCTTGAAACTCAGCAGGTAAAATGCTGGGAAAAAGAATTTACTAAAACTGTGTTATATGTCATATCCCTTATGATCCACAAGCCTCTGGAAAGATTGAGAAGTATAATGGACTGCTGAAGAGCATTATGTGAAGCATATGTTAAGAGCATATGTTAAAAGTGTTATGTGATGGGGCATGGAAGCACTGGGATGGAAATGCAGCAGAAGCCACTTGTCTGGTTAGCACTAGAGGATCTGCTAACCAAACAAAATTCCTACATACTGTGGGAGGAGATAAGGTCCCCACACTACACATTGGGAAGTTACTGGGGAAGTCCGTGTGGGTTTCTCTTCCCATGGGAAAAGGCAAACCCATTTGTAGCATTGTCTTTGTTCAAGGGACTGGGTGTACTTGGTGGGTAATGTTGAAGGATGGGGAAACCAAGTGTGTGCTTCATGGAGATTTAACCTTGGGGGGGGGAAATAGTTTGCGGTGTAAGATGTATGTTGCATAATGCAGGGAGTAAAGTAGCAGGAATGACATGAACCAATGAAGAGCGAATTTTGCAAGGAGCAAAGAGAGTATGACCGTGGGCTGGGCTGGGCCTGTGTTGGTGCCCAACAGTGCTTTTCTCCTGTCCTGAGCACCCACCCTGATGGAATGGAGCCCAGGTCATGGCTTGTTTTTGAACCTCTGGTAGGGTGGACAAAGCCCATGAAATAGCAATCTGTGAAAGGACGGAGGACAGTAGTTAATGAAGATTTACTAATCTGTATTTGTATGTATTGGTATAAATACAATGGAATAGTTAGAAGATACATAAAATTATGTGGAATCTGACTCAAATGGTATGGAATAAAGGGTGGAGATTGTATTGGGTCTGGCTGAGAAGGAGTTCATTTCCTCATAGCAGCTCTCACAGTGCTGTGCTTTGCATTGGTAGCTAGAAAAGTCTTGATAACATACCAGTGTTTTGGCTACTGCTGAGCAGTGCTGGCACAGCATCAGCACTGTCTCCCCAGCATTCCCCTCATCAATAGGCATGGGGTGGGTAAGATCCTGGGAAGGGACACAACTGGGCCAGCTGACCCAAACTAACCAAAGGAATATTCTGTACTATATGATGTCAGCTCAGATATAAAAGCTAAGGAAAGGAGGAGGAAGTGGGAGGCATTTGTGATTTGCAATGTTTATCTTCCTAAGCAACCACCACACATGTTCAAACCCTGCTTTCTGGGAAGTGGCCAGACATCACTTGCTGATGGAAAGTAGAGAATAAAATTATTTTTTTTCTCTTTGCTTATGCACTGGCTTTAGTAAAATGCCTTATCTCAACTTATGAGTTGTTTTCCACTTATTTTCTCTCCCCTTTCCAGCTGGGAAGGGGAAGTGGTAGAGTGGCTTGGTGGGCATCTGGTGTTCAGCCAAGGTCAACCCACCACACCGTAACTGATGAACATATAAATAAAACAATTATTAGGACATAAAAATAAAGAAGTATGAACTTTAAATTTGTTCCTTCATAATCTTCTAGTCTTTGGAGAAAGCAGCAACTTTTAAAGACTGTTGGAAGAAAAAGACGTAGATAATGAGCTCCTACGGTATGTTAATCTCTCCTGATTCCCCAGCACGTAAAGCATTTTAAATACAGGTCTAGTAACTGTGATTGCTGAAACTGTGGGTGGGAAAAGGGACAACTACAAACTGACAGAAATGTTCTTATCCTTGCAGTTATGGCTTCATTAGGTTTGTTCAACAAATAAGTCATTGCACACTGGTCTATTGCAAAGGTGGTGTTTATTCGAAGCTGTACAAGTACTGCTCTGCTGCAGCTGCAGAGCACCAGTGCCTTGACCTTGCAGGGTTGCTTTCCTAAATGCTCATCTTTGCTCTCTGGGCTTATGCATGCTCTGCTCATTTGTGAAAATACTGGTGAAGTACCATTTGCTTCATGCTACATCTGGATCATTTTGCTGCTTCTGGATTGTCTCCAAGCACATGACATGGTACACCAACACCACCTGACTTCACTCCCTGCTGTTGCTTGTCCATGTATAGAGATATCCTCATCCTTTCTCCCTGAGGCCTGTCACTATGAAGTTCCCAAACTTAAAACACTCTAGAAGTTCCCAACATTCTCTCTCATCACTGTCACTGTCTCCATTTTTCTCCAGCGTGTGTGTGGTTCCTAATCGAAGGCCATATTTCCGATCTGGAGACTGAGCAAAATAAAAAGCAGGCCCCCACTTCTTTGCAGAGGAAGGGTAGATAGGTAAAGAAGGAGGAAGCTGAGGGAAGTAAGATAAGGCTTGTGCAGCTAAAGCAAAACACAGCCCTGTGAACAGCAGAACAAATTAAAACTGAACTTATTGAGGATATACATTTTGAGGAAAGTATTCCTATGTGGATGCTCTCATTTCTAATCAGAGCTGAACTAACCCACCAGTCCTTAATTTTCTGAAATACTTAAAAATACTCCTTCACTTGACTGCATATTTTCATGAAATATGGGGAAAATTAATGTTCTTAAGAACTGCATTCTTCTTTCCCATGTGGCTGAAATCAGCCAATTCCTCGAAAACATTACCAGGAAAAGACGGAAATATGTTGAGATCATTAGGTACACTACATTTTCCATGGAAATTGGGCTAAAAATAAATTGATCTTTGCTGCATTTGGATATTTTTCTGTAGGACATCTGGCCCATGATATTTCAAAGTTCTCCTCATGCTCAAAGACAAGGGTGTGCAAAGGACTGTGTAAATTTTTCAAAGACTCGAAACAATTCAAAAGGATGTGCATGGGAGTGTGTTCCGGAGACAGTTATCATGGAGGGACCACATGACCTCTCCAAGCCCCTTTTCTACCTCACAGATCTGGGCCACTACTCACACCTACTCTCTTTGTATTGTACATCAAGGACACTCTCTTGCTTTTATCCTATGCTGCAGTATTGAAACCTGAACACTGACCTTTCTCATACTTAGTTGTGGTTAGTACGACTCATCTACTATTTACAGTGCTGTTATCGTTTACTTTGGCTGAATGCCAAGTGTCCACCAAGCCTGCACAGATTCCGCCTCCCCCCCAAAAAAGGGAGATGAAAGAAAAAAAACGTGAAAAACCTGGGCTTACCAAGGAAGAAAGTTTATATTTACACGGAGGGAAAAAAAAAAGAAGAGACTAATAATGCTACAAACACACAGGCAAAGGAAACTAACAGTAAAAAATTCTACCTCCCTCACGGAGCGGTGTCTCAGACAAACGTAGCTGCCTACAGGGCCATACTGGAAGAAAGAAGGGTCAAGCTAATTTTCCCTTCCCTCTTATAGTCGGACTGATGTTACATTGTATGGAATATCCTGTTCCTCCTGGAAAGAGGAAGTGCTATTTTACTACACAAACTCATTACAATCTCTACCCCTTATTTCATACCATTTTACGTCACACCCATATCCCATTATTCGCCTATATCCTGGGCTTGTACAGGTCTTGTCTTCTATGGTGGTCTCATCGTTGAGCACCAACATCAGCTTGGTTTGGGTCTTCCTCGTCTGGTGACTTTTCCTGCAATTTACAACTCAGAATACAAATTAGTTTTTTCCTGAGGTTAAATCTCCTTGAGGTACACACTGGGTTTCCCCATCTTCTCTCATTATCCGCCAGGTGTATCCAGGTCCTTGAGCAAAGACGGTCCCACGAATGGGTTTGCCTTTGCTCAAGGGAGGGTTAACCCAAACTGCTTTACCTAACAGACCTCTCAGGTGAATTACTAGAACTTTGTCTCCATCCACAGCGTGAAGTTTGATTGATGGAGCCTCTAGTGTTAACCAGACAAGTAGCCTTTGCTAGGTGCTGGTCCCAATTTTTGAAAGTCTCCAATGTCTTCAAAGTAGTTTTCAGCAATCCATTGCATCACTCAACTTTTCCAGCAGCTGGTGCATGATATGGGATATGATATACCCATTCAATGCCATGTTCCCTCGCCCAACTAGTAACTAAACTGTTTTTGAAATGAGTCCCATTGTCTGACTCAATGTGCTCTGGGGTGTCGTGTCGCCACGGGACTTGCTTTTCAAGACCCAGGATTGTATTTCGAACAGTTGCGTGAGGTACTGGATAAGTCTTTAACCATATAGTGGTTGCTTCCACCATGGTGAGCACATAGTGTTTACCTTGGCAGGTCTGTGGCAGTGTGATATAGTGAACCTGCCAAGCCTCTCCATATCTCAGTGCCCACCATACCATAGGGGCTTCACTCTCTTTGCTTGTTTAATGGCAGCACATGTCTCACAATCATGGATAACCTGGGAAATCGTGTCCATGGTTAGATCCACCCCTCGGTCTTGTGCCCATCTATGGGTGGCATCTCTGCCCTGATGGCCTGAAGCATCATGTGCCCATTGAGCTAGGAACATCTGTCCCTTGTGCTGCCAATCTAGATCTGCCTTAGACACCCTGACTTGTGCAGTTTGGTCTGCTTGTTTGTTGTTGTGATGTTCTTCATTAGCTCGATTTTTGGGTACATGGGCATCTACATGGCAGACTCTCACAGTCAGCTTCTCAACCCGAGTGGCAATGTCTTGCCATAAATCAGCAGCCCAGGTGGATTTTCCTCTACACTTCCAATTAGTCTTCTTCCACCGATCCAGCCAGCCCCACAGAGCATTGGCTATCATCCACGAGTCGGTGTAGAGGTAAAGCCTATAGTAAAGCATATCGTTTTATGCTCCCATGTAACTTATGAATACCCCATATCACTGGGATAATGTTGCAGAAATGGAAGAACTGGCATATGATTACTTCACAGAATCACAGAATCATGGAATCATGAAGTCAATTAGGTTGGAAAAGACCTCTGAGATTGAGTCTAACCTGTGACTGGACATCACCATGTCAGCTAGACCATGGCACTAAGTGCCAGATCCAGTCTTTCCTTAAACATCTCCAGAGACGGTGACTCCACCACCTTCCGGAGCAGTCCATTCCAATTCCTAATCACCCTTTCTGTGAAGAAATTCATCCTAATGTCCAACCTAAACCTCCCCTGGTGCAGCTTAAGACTGTGTCCTCTCATCCTGTTTCTGGTTGCCTAGGAGAAGAGACTGACACCCATCTGACTACAACCTCCTTTCAGGTAGTGGTAGAGAGTAACAAGGTCTCCCCTGTGCCTCCTCTTCTCCATGTTAAACAGCCCCAGCTGGCTCATCCTCTCCTCACAAGGCTCATGTTCCAGATGCTTCACCACTTTCATTGTCCTTCTCTGGACTTGCTCCAACAGCTCAATGTCCTTCTTGAAGTGAAGGGCCCAGAACTGGACACAGGACGAACAGTATGGCCTTACCAGTACTGAGTACAGGGTGAGAATCACTAATCCTGCTGGCCACACTGTTTCTAATATTTTAGAGCACTGGTAGTGCTCTAAAGATTTGTGATATTAAAAAGTAACAAGACGTCTGGCAGGAGCGTATTTAGTTTCATACATCTCAGGAAATTAAAATATTATTTGAGAAATTCTTTCTTCTAAGAACTAGCTGAAAATTTATTTCAAGAATAAAGACTCCCAAGATTTTATTCCAGGAATAAACTTCTCAGTCATATCCAGTAACAGGACCCTGACTTCTCTTAGAAATTATCATTACTGGCAGACAAAGCCAGTAAGACTCTTGTGCCTACCCTAAAGACCTGTCTGGGGTTAAACAACAGTATTTTTGTTCCTGTATTCTAGGAAGTTACATCTTTTGGGACTTCTCCTTTGTCTTTGAACTCACAAATAGAAGCCTCCAAAAAAAGTTCAAGGAATATTTGGAGCAAAGTCCAAATCTCTTTTATTATGTTCCAGAGAGGATGCCATTCTCTACTAGTAATGTGGTTCATACTGTGTGTGCATAGACTGGACTATGATCTTGATGATATATGCTAACCTCAGAAAGTTACTGGTGAGAGACAAAATTAATGAGAGAGGGAGAATATGTGGGCAGTGAGTGCCAGGAAAAGGGAGTGAGAAAGATCTTTGAGCGTGTTTCCCTTCATTCTTCATGTGGGAAATATGCCATTTCCACATCCCATCTGCATTTTCCAGGAATACATAAGCTGTGTTTGGTAGCAACAAGTACATAGTAATTGTGTTTTCATTTCAGCATGTCAGTAATAAGCATTTCTAAACATTTCACCGTACAAAGCTGGCATTGCAGAAAATGATTACTAAAAGTAGTCAAGCTCATTTACATTCATTCTCATGTCATAGGAAAACATGGTGGATGTGTCTGCAGTGCTGGCAAGTGCTGTGGAGTATGGAGGTACTTCAGCTCAAGACAAGTCCAATTCATGTAGCAGCCCAGCACCACTGCAAAGAGCTCAGTGCAAACAAGAAGTCATTAATAACACAGATTCTGAAGGTTGAGTTTAGTTTAAAGCAGTGCAAACAGGACCCAAGTGGTGGTATAAAGCCACTGTGGTCTCTCCACAAGGCATTGTAGTGCAATTAATATGAGTTCTTGGTAGCTAGAAACCATAGGGTTTGAAACATTGGCCACTCCCAAGGTAAGTCAGGAGAATTTTAGAGTTGGCTTTACCTTGTTTAACCTTGAACAATTAACACTGCAGTGTTTAGGTAGGTTCAGGTAATCATCTGTGGCATGATTCATTTGCCCACCTATAGACATAAATGCTATGTTAGAAACCCTGAGCTATCCTGACTGACTTCCTGCAGACACTTCTAGGGAGTGTTAATCATCTGTAGCATCAGACCTGACACCCAAATAGGAGATAGAAATTAATCATATAGTTCCTCTGCTGCAGTTCTCAGGAGTATATGCATGGCAATTACTGATTTTTAATAATAATTCTGTTTGCATTATTTTTACCATACTAACACCTGCCAGTTTACTTAATGTCTACAATATGCTCCTCTCTCCTGATGAGGTCATTAGTGCAGACTTGAGTGCAGTTCAAGGATGAGATCCCAGCATTGTGCAACACAAAACTGCTTTCTTTTTTTTTTGCTCTGTCCATGCATTTTTGAGAGATTTGATGGTGGAGGGACCAGTATGTGGTCAGATGGAAGAAAACGTCAACAACTCAGATTTCCCATGTCACCAGCAATGTCAAAAGAGCAAAGGAATAAAGAGGCAAGGAAGCTTGGAAAAACCAAAATGCTCTGAACCTGGTTTGGACCGGCTGGCATGTTGGACATCAGAGAAACACTGATGGTAGTGTCAAAAGGTAGTGCTAATGGTAGATTTGACTACCTGCTGAAGCAGAAAGCTCCTATCCTGAGTGTTCCATGTCATCTCCTTGGAGGCTGCCTGCAAAAAGTCAGCTCCGGAGCTCTAGGTAAATTTTTTATCACAGCAACGACAATCTGCCCAGTGTCAAATCATTCTGAAGTTTCGAGTAGATGCAGTATTTGCATTAATTCCCAGTCTAAGCAGCCTTTTTGTATTTCAGTGTGTCACTCACCATCTTAGCATTCCTTATTCAGAAATAGGGAGGAGACTCCCGCATTTGTTCCTCCGTGCCTAGAGCACATTAAGACTCCTTTAGGACAAAGATCCTGCTGAAATCCACCATGTTTTCATTATTTCATTATATATTCATCAAGCCTAGCTGTCCACAGTGCTCTGATGTATGTCAGGAGGCTGCAAGGTATGTCCCTGTGATGGTACCTGTCAGAAACATCCAGTTCACAGCTGTCATACAGTATATGCCATCTGCTTAGACAGCTGGGCATTGAGCTGTACAAGAGCAAAGAAAAGGACAAGAATAAGTCAGAAAGCTTTGGGGAAGAGACTGAGCTTAAAAGAATTTTCCTACAGGAATACAAAAAAATCATTTTAGTCTCTTCACCAAAACTGTAGATTATTCTTTTATGCTTTAAAATATTTAATGTGTGCTTGTATCCACATGTCTTCTGTATCTTGAAGTTTACTGCGAGCGCTTTATTTACTCTTTATAAATAGACCAAGTCAAGGGACTCCTTCAATTTACCCTTGTGTAATAGGTCTAAAACAGTGGTACCAAAAACCACCTCAGAGAAGAAGTATCTACTATGACTGGTTGAAAATTACTGAATTCTTGGAAGAGATAAGCGTAAAATGCAGCTTTCTTGTGGCTTGGGTTACAAAATGGCCCTTGGAAGGGCCCCAGCAGGTGTCATGTGTATACAGAAATGACAAGTCACACCACTCAGGCTCCTTTCCATGACAGCCAGCAATAGCAGACTGCGTTAGAATCAGTAGCAAGACAGCACCGAGGCAGTACAGGATCCACACAGAGTATTGCATGTTGCTTGTCCAAAGTGCTTCTGACTCCTTGTACAAGCTTAAGCAGAGGGAACTTAAGGAGGTTTTTGTATGAATATGAAGATTTATTTTCTTAAGGAAGGAGGATTGGGTTGGAAAATTTTTCTTCCTTCTGCTAGAAATCAACATTAAAAATAAGACAACATAAAGAAGACAAACACTGAAAAAAATGGGGAATTCATAGCATTAATATTCAGAAAAAAAATGACAATAATCATTACTTATATCATTAGTTCAATTAGTTGAACTTCTGACAAAAATAAGTGTTTGTGAATTTTTTTTAATGTCAGAAATATATGACATGGCACAGACGCAAAATATTCTTTTAAAGTGGAAATTTAACTTCTTTCCTGAACTTCTTTCCTGAACAATGAGGCTTTGGCAAACCAGAATTTTCATTGAAAAACTGGTCACTGAAATTTTTTCTAACTAGCTCTTCGAGGAACTTCTAAAGGAATAGCAAGTCTATACAGAAAAGAAGCTTCCAGTTTAACTGTATCAGAGACAACATCTGGCACTGAAAGCTGTCAAAATTAGTTCACCTTAGGGGAAAACTGTCCAGATGCAGAGACATGTTTGACTGTATAATGACCTCTATTATACAAACCAATATTACAAACTTAAATCTGTATCTGTTAATGGGTAAGAAAAAAAATTAAGCTGAACTATATGATAAGGAACAATTTAAGATTACAGTCTTAATTAAATGGAAGATAAATGGTTTTCCTCCTGAACAGTTGATTAAAAAGTAGGATCTGACCAGAACAAAAAAATGCAAACACATCAACATACAGGATTTAGGAAAAATGTATGCTTGCAGCCCAGGAATCCAATTATATCTTGGGCTGCATCAAAAGAAGCGTGGCCAGCAGGTAGAGGGAGGTGATTCTGCCCCTCTGCTCTGGTCTTGTGTGTCTGCACCTTGAGTACCCAGCTCTGGGTCCCCAGTACAGGAAAGACACAGACCTATTGGAGTGAGTCCAAAGGAGAGCTACAAAATTTGGTCAGAGGGCTGAAGTACCTCTCCCATGAAGACAGGATGAGAAAGTTGGAGTCGTTCAGCCTGGAGAAGAGAAGATTCTGGGAAGAACCTAGAGCAGCCTTCCAGTACCTAAAGGGAGCTACAGGAAAGCTGAGGAGGGACTTTTTATGAGGGTATGTAGAGATAGGACAGGGGGGAATGGCCTTAAACTGAAAGAGTCTAGATCTATATTAGATGTTAGGAAGAAATTTGTCACTGTGAGGGTAGTGAGGCACTGGCACAGGTTGCCCAGAGAAGTTGTAGATGTCCCATCCCTGAAAGTGTTCAAGGCCAGGTTGGATAGGGCTATGAGCATCCTGGTCTAGCGGTAAGTAGTGGGTTGGAACTAGAGGATCTTTAAGGTCCCTTCCAACCAAAACTATTCTAAAATTCTATGATCCCGTGATTCTAGTAAACATTAAGTGAATCAAGCAAAAGGCACTACTGGTCCATTTGAAGGTGGATCAGTATGGATGTAGCCTGATAGATCTCAGTGGCACTATGATATTTGCCTAAAACTTTCTGGATTAGGTCATACAAATGGAGGACATAATGCTACCTAAAAATTTGTTAGATTCTAAGATAAATAATTAGATTTTTATCGTTTTAAGTCAAAAATCATAGCAATAAAAATCTTCTGCTAGATCAGTCTGTGCAAAAAGGAAAATACTAACGCAGGGAGATAACTAGGCTTGTTTATATAGCATTACCCTTGTCTTTAATAATGGGAAAGATGAGAGGAGGCTTAATAGGAATGAATATTCAAAAAGGAAAATTCCAACAGACAAAGATGAAAAAAAAACCCTAAATTCAGTGTGCTGAAACTTCTGAAGCAGACTGATCTTCAGCCAGGAAGTACTAGCATGTGAAATCACAAGCCCTGCTTTTCCAAATGATCCTATTCATCTGTGGCTAGTGCATTAGCACTAGAAATTAGCAAACACAGCACTTGTATTTTGACAAAGAAGAATGACCCATGCAGTTACAGGATTATCAGCCTGGTTTGCAGTGTATGTAAGGTATTGGAACAAAAGAAAAACTACTTAACAAACTGGGGACAAGCAGCAAATGG
>NW_016690228.1:1841024-1990703 GCF_001604755.1 Lepidothrix coronata | reverse complement strand
CCAACTATCCAGGAGAAGAATGTATCCACAAATGTGAGAGACTACAATGCCAACGGATCAGACAATCCAGGTGCAAGAGTACAATGTGCAAAGTAACCATCCAGGTGCTGAGGGCCTGCACACCCACCACCTTTTGCTACAGGCTGGCTGTTGAACAAGATAAGGAGAGAGGTAAATCCTGTGAGGTGGGGTAGTGTTTTTCTGTCCTTACACGATAACCATCACTTTGACAAGAATGGGACTCTCATCACTGAGAAGACCACAAGAAGAAGATCAATGGGACACCATCGGAATCCATGGAGTGATGGTATTTTTTGCTACTTAATCTATCTCTGTTACTCTCTTTCTCTTCCCCCCCCCTCTTTTTCCTATTTCTTTCTATCTCTCTATCTACCTCACATTTACTATTAAATAAAAATCCATACTGTTGACTTTGGCATATGGTCTCATTTGCACTTTAATTTGGACAGAGGTATCTCCCTAATAATTTTAAAGAACCTGATCATAACACATGTGTCAAATGCAGTTTCATTGTGGCAGGACTTATGACAGGTTTAAGGTTGCTTAAGGTCTTAAACAGTGTCTAACCATGTGATCTCCAAAGCAGTTCAGCCGTACTTGATTTCTGCCTGCAGTGTTTGGACCTTCTCTCTGCCTGGTAGGCCATGGACAGCAAAGCCACCAGCATTATGCCCCATATTAGCTGTTCCTGGTCCTCTGACCTTTCCTTTCTTTTCTGTAACATCTTTAATAAAGACAAGCCACAGGTAAAAGAGAAGCAAGGCAGAGACTGCGGAGCAGGATGACTCTACTTCCAAGGGAGTAAGGGAAAGCAGGTTAGTTCTTTGTGACCTTCAAAGACTCCATCATTCCTTCTCGTGCTTTTCTTTCCTGCCTCCTCTTTTTTCCACACTGGTTCTCTGAGGGCCTGAGTGCTCTAAACCAAACCAAGGAAATATACTGCCAAATAAAAAGATTAAAATAGAAAAAGTTGGGGGGGGGGTTGTTGTTGTTGGTTTTTTGCTAGTTGCTATTTTAACCCCAGCTTATTTTGCTGATCCAGTCTATGGCACAGCCCTCATACAATGTTGCTATGAAGAGGCTGGGGTCAATCTACATCAAATGAATTTGTTAGCAGGCAAATATTTGTGATACTGTACCTTGAAGTTGTCTAAACAATTAACATAATTAAGATAAATTCACAGCAGGAGTTCCCTACTGCAAAAAGTTAAACTTCTTTTTTCCTTTTTTCGTCCTAGAAATGAAGTACTCTGCAGAAAATCTCCTAGATTTTTTTTCCCAGTTATGCTACTTAGTCTAATAAAAGATTATCCTTTTCAGTAGAAAATGAAATAATTACAAAACCATGCCAGGAATCCTAATATTGAGAAAATCTTTAAGCTCATTTCAGACCTTTGTACTCATATTACTCTATGAGCTTTGTAAGAAATCAGTGTAGCTGAATTCTGCAAGAGATGTTATGAAAAGAAAGGTGATTTTGCAATACAAAAATCTCTAAGTCACTTTTTCCACTCCTCAATCTCTCACAGGTTTCGTTCTGTACTCATATGTACCAAGACACAATACTAAGAAGTTTTGGACCCCTTGTATGCAAGGTGGAAGACAATACCAGCAGCAGCAGCCTCCACATGCATCTTGGGGTTTTGAATTGTCTTTTTTGTCTTCTAGGAGCAGATGCTGTTCTGGATTTCTTGCCTTGTGATTTTGACTCACCCTTTGTAAATGTTAGGCAAAATTCCTGAATTTCACAACTTTTATTTTCCTCGACTGATAAGCTATATCCTGTTTTTATCCACTTGTCAGCTTTAACTTTAGTTCTGTTTGTTCGTCCTCCACATGAAATCACAGACATTGAGTTCCACACTGATTAACACATGCCTCTCACAGTGATTAACACATGCCTCCCCTTTTAAACTTTGTTCTGCTGTTTTCTCTGGTGCTTTTCATAGAATCATAGAATCATAGACCAATCTTCATATTTCTACTACAGAATTTCTACTATGCTAATGGACATAATCCTGACTTGGGACATTAAAATGAACAACTCTTTGTAGTCCCCCAAGGACCATCAAATTCATGTGGTGAGAACATGGCAGAAGACCACTGCTTTTTTTTGTTCAAGAATTATAAAAATATAGAACATGATAAAACAAAAAGAAGAATCCATGCCTCACATAACATCAATTTTTTTAATGTGGGCACAGCTGTTCAGATAATTTGTCCCTGGTTAATACTGTGAGTGCAATTGTAGTCACTTGTAAATGCATCCGCACCTTTTGTGTGGGATTTTCTAGTTCAGGCACACTGCAGCCCTGCTCAGTTCTAGTGGAGGAAGATCACTTCTGCACTCACTGGTTCAGACCTCTTCTGCATGACGTGCAAGCCGGAATCTCAGATAGCTCTTTTTAATCTCTGACAGAAATGCTTTCTCCTAACAGCAGGCTCATAAGCGAGCAACAAAATGTCATTGACAAAATGATTATAGTGGGATAACAGAATGCATCTCCATAGTAACAAGGCAGTGGGGATAATGCTACTTGCAATATCACAAGCAGCCATATGAAGTTTCTTTTCCTTTCTCAAAGAAGAATTCATGAAGGATCTCAGTTCTGGGAGGTGAAGAGCCAACAAATGTCTCTTATGGCTCCTTAATGACTGCCTGGAGTAGGTAGTGGGTAGTCAGATATTGTCACAACTATGAGCAGCATGTTAAAGTTATTCCTTTAAATTGTTGTAAAGGAAGTAGCAGGACAAAATAAGAGGGCTCCATGAGCCCTCTTCTATTCACCCTCAATAGAGCAAACACAGTCACATCTCCTGCAAACTACACTTTGTATTTACAGTCAATTAATTTCAAATAATTCCGTATTTCATTTTGGAAGTGAAATGTACTGAGTGGCCAGGTGAGGATGTGGACAGGGAGCTTTTCGTATCTTCCTAACCATATGTTTTATTACTACCAACATTTTGACAATCACAGATCTACTGTGCTTCGGTAGCATTGAATCCTAATAATTATTAATTCCTTGAAATTCATGAAACATGAAGAAGCTAAAGTTTTAATCCTTAGTTTGGCTGAGGTTAGAATTTTTTCACTTTTGATGCTGTTGAAACGTGTTATTCATCTCCAAGTAAGGCTTTCAGCTAGTATAAACCAGCGTAGCTGTAGTGCTTTCAGTTCATGTGTTATTTCCCCAACTCAGTACCTTGTCCCACTGTCTGTCTTAACTTTATCTTGAGGCTCCTACATCTACAAATGCTTCTTGCAATTCTCATGACAAAGCTGAGAAATACATGCATGTATTTAGGAGGAAACATCCACAGCATGCATAATTCTCACTCTGAACAGCACTACCAGCCTCCAGGTGGATATTCTGATCCTAACACATACAAACCATTTCCATAAATGTCCCTGCTAGGTACCAGACTCATCCCCCAGGGACTTTTCAAAGTAAAGCCAGGATGACGCTGAAGACCAGCATAAATTTTCTGCTAAGTACTTTTCTTTGTGCTTATTGGGTATTATATATTAAAGAAAGTTGCTGCCTTGAGACTTGATTCTCTGTCACTTTGGTAGATACCTGCTGGGGCTAATTCATGTGAAGTCATGGAATTATGTATCTTGAAAGGATGGTGTGCTCAGGTCTCCTTATGCCCCCAGCTTTACTGGAGAATGTGTGATGTAAAATGATTAATGATAGTCTGTGAGCTCTTAATTTAACTCTCATTCACAGTTTATGGCTTCTTCCCTGCAATATATTACTTCCTCCATTTCCAGGCAGTTTTTCAGGCACAGAAGCCATGTGAAAAAGTGAATTACTTTCCTTTCAACATGAACTTTGCAGAAGTAAAAGAAAATTGGCTGCTCTGCATTTGCAGAAATGTTTTCTGATACACAGCAGTTATAGATATAAAAAATAATAGAATATATCTGAAAAATAAAACATACAAATAATACCAGTTAGACACTGAACTTGTTGATGATACTACTAACAAATGTCTGATATTCTTAATCTGCATTTAAAACAATTGTGTTCTAAGAAGGTAGTAATATATGTGTATATTTTATTTTTTTTGTGTGTGGTCTTTTTACATTGATAACAGGTAGGTTTATTTTCTAGGCAGTGATTTTCACCTTAATAATTGTCTGATTTACTTTATGGTCATTTTATGACTGACATTTTTTGTGACTCTTATTAGCATACTACTTCTGGAAATTAAACTATCTGCTGTTCATTCCTTCACACTCGTGAGTGTAGCTCATCATTTTCATGAGGAAAGAAGTGGTCTTATAGGTAGGCCCTTTTACATTATTTCTTGCTGAATTTCTTGATGATAAAATTACATAGGCTTAGCTTGTTTCTCTGCTTCTGTTTCTGCCAATTCACTTTTATTGAACCCACTGGTCAATTTCTACCAAATTTGACAGCAAGTTTGACATGTACAAGCATAAAGTTTTTCAGATCTTCATGGATATGGATAGCTGGATATGTGAGAGTCACCATTTAATAATGTCTCAGGGTACAAGATGTAGAATTCACATGTGACCCCTTCTGCATGGAACCAACCAACCCACCAGCGCATGACACCTCTAGTACAATTATAGCAGTCATTGACTTTATACTCAACTCTGCATAAGGCCAGGAACAGGCAAAATTGAAGTGCATGGGGCTGTTGAAGTGGGAACTGGAGAAAAAACGATGGGTCGGGGGGGCTGAAACATGGAGATGAAGGAAAAATGGAAAGGAGATGAAAGTGCAATGAGAGGAGTGAGAATATGAAAGTCTTTAGAGGCTGGCTGGAAGTTGGAAAGATGAGAATGACAAGATTATTGTGCTGAGTCTGATGAAGGATTTGGGGGAGATAGGATATGGCTGGGGAAAGATGCTTATAAAATGAAGCTGGAAACTCTATTGAATCCTTATTCATGTTGCTAATCTGGTTCTTCCCTCAAGTCTTTCTTTCTAGCAGGCAAGTTTGAGGACATGTGGAACCGATCCTGAAATATTACTTTTTAAAAAAAACAATTTTTCTGAAGCATTTTATTTCCTTTCTAAAGCTATGATTCAATTGCTATAGATACCTGGCACACTCAGGTTAGCTCCCATGGCTGGTCAAAGAATGCTGTCTGTCACATAATCTTGTGACATAATTTTGTGCTGCTTTGTTGGATTCTGCTCTTGTCAGTCAATAATGCACACGTATCAGTATACAAAGAAGAAAGAATGGAAACATTTTCAAGAGAATGCAGAGAGCATATTGTGGAAGTAAAATGCAAAATTACATCTAGGCTAACCCTTGGTTTTGAGGCTCTCCAAGGAAACCCTCTGCATAAAACTAGCAAATAATGTAAGCATGAAACATTCAGAACCTTTTTAGGTATTCTGAGTGATGGGGTTACTGATGATGTGATGATGTCCTTTTAAAAAACAGATGCATGATAGATTTTTTTATACTGTTGACTTAGAAACTAAAAAACTTCCTCAGCTCATTCCCTTCAGCCTGGGAAAAAACTGCTCCAGAGCTTTTGAGAACTGTCTCACCCAATTCTGAAAGAAGGATTTGACTATCTGCGAGCTTCACCCAATTTTCCTGACATGCTGAGAAAACAGAGAGGGTTGTCAGCCCTATGTTGCTGCACTTGGGACCAGACTAAAGTCAACCACACTTCTAGGTTTTGTCCAGGCTTCAGCTGTCTTCTGTGTGCTTTTCCATTCCCCCAAGATCTGTCTTCACCGTTCCTGAGAGCTCTGTGTACCTCAGAGCCCTGGGATCTGGCCCTACCTGAGGCCTCCTATCTTAGGAGGCCTGTGAGCCTAATATCAGCTAAAATTTTTGTCTGATATGCCTCACTGAGACCGCCAGCTCTTGCTTTTGTGGGAGCCATGGCATTCATTTTCTACCTTTTTTTTTTTTTTTGTTAAAGCTACTGTCTATTCCCAATTAAAAAGTGAAGAGCTGGATACACAGTACCGAAGCAGAGAAGAGGGGGAAAAAAAGCATGCTAATTGCAGATTGCTCTTGAGCACTCTGTAAATCCTATTTTGCATTGTTAAGTGGGACTTTGGTGAAATAAAAGCTTCGTGCTACAGCTTGGCATCAGAGAAGTTTACCCGTTTCTCTGACACGTGCACGAACACCTCAAAGTGTCTTGGGAGTGGTCAGAAACATCCTCTGGATGAAAGGAAAAATAGTTGTTGCGTGGCATTAGGAAAATAATCTCTCCATCTTGTTTTGTATCTAAGTCAAAATGACCTGAGTTGTGACAAATCTGGAACAGAAAGTTAAAGCTATCTGATGCTGCTGCTGGACCTAATTCCCATCCAGAATTTTCACAGGCAGAAAGCTGGCCTCAGCTCTGTTCAGCTTAAGGATTGTGGGCTGCTGAGCTATCTCTTCCACTTCTTTCTCACCCTGTCTGACTTTTCATCAAGAAAAAGCTTTCCTTGTTACACCAGGGATATTCTGAGTAACAAATTCCAAATATTCACCTTATATACGTCCTGCAGTAAGTGCTTAGCAAGATGTGCTTAAACCCCTTTAATGGCATGTAATATTAAACCTGCATTTTTTAAGGGTTTCTGTATGCAGGTTTTCCCTCTTCTTTCTGCTTTGCCTCAGAGTGTGATCCAGAAAGGCTCAGAAACAGCTGAGCCACTTGGCTTCAGAATTTGCTCTTTATTGTGGGATGCCTGAGACCATGAAAAGAGAGGATTTATCACCTTTAAGTTTTTCAGTACTCTGAAAATCAAACAACTTTGAGGCATGGTTTCCTCTTAGACGGGAGAAGAAAATGTGGATATTCTTCTAAACTAGATCTCACATTCAAGGCAATGAATATACTCTGTGCTGGCATTATGCCATTTTAACATGTGGCATGCAAGTACCTTGCTGCTCAGACAGACCACTGTGAAGAGCCCGATTCCCAGCCAGGGATACAGGAAAACTAGTCTTAAAGTTTGTGTGTCTAAACTTGGCGATGAACACAAAATGAGATTTTCTAATAATTTATCTCTGATTTGGGTTATTTTAATATTTCTAGTCACCTCAGGCATGTTTGAAGAGTGTTCATTACAGTGAAATGTCCCACTTACACTGGCATGTATTACTTTGCAATAAAATTACAACAGTTAAGGGTGCCTGACTGTGTTCCTTACCAAGTCTTCCCAGACCATTCTGCAAGCTGGCCAACTGATCTGCAGGTCATGTACATGTCTGTGCCACAGCTTGTGAAAGGACAGCAAAGGTAACTGGTAGATATTGAGTATTAAAGAAGTGTGTGGAGCATTAGGAGTGTTTTGCTTCTCAAAAAGGGAAGGAAAAAAAAGCCAAGAACACTCCTGTTTCTATGTAGGTTGCTGCTGGTATTCGGTACTGAAATGAGTTAGACACCCTCAGCAAATGCATCATGTGAGTAAGTGAAATAAATCTTCCTCCTGACACCACAGCCTGCACAAAGACACACTTGCAAAAAGTGATCTACAGGGCTTTTGGAAGAAAGGGGCCAAATTTCTCTAATATGAAAATCTGTTGAGTTAGTTATCACTTTTGCTTAGGATAAAACTGTGAGCCCTGTGTTATTTTTCTCTTGAAGATTCATGAGGAGACCTTTCATATATAATAAATGTGAATCTTTTTGCTAAAAGATATTGTAAATTTTAAATATATTTGCACAGTAAAAAAAATCATAGCAAGCCAGTAATATACATAACCTATCAATCCTGATTGCTCACATATCTGAAGTGTTTGGTTTTCCTTCTGCCTTTGGTTCTAACACGTCTTTCCGCATTATTTCAACTGAAAGGGAATTGCTATAATTCTAAAAATAATTTATTATCTTCCAAGAGCAAAGGTCATTTTAATTTGGTACAAATAAATGTCAAATAGTGGGTGATCTATGGTACAATAATTCACAGGCAGCCAGCCAGAGGAGATAGCTGTAATTACATTCAAGTTCAGGATGACACAGAGACCCAAAAGATGAAAATCTGAATGTTTTTAGGCAAGTTATCAGAGTTCATTTTGCTGCAGGATATGCTGTTATCTGATCCCCTAATCCTGCCTATGCCCTGAGCTGATCTCATGAAACACAGAAAACCTACAGGAAGAGGGGTCCTATAGAAGTCCCTCTTATCTGAGAGACCAGGCAACCAACAGGCTAGCTCTGTGTAAGGCACGTGCTAGTGCTGGTGATTCGTGCCCAATGGAGCTTCCCACCAGAAAAGAACCTTCTCAGTGTCTGTGGAAGCAAATATGTTAAGGAGAGAAGCATGAAGTGCTCAAGAGGATCAAAGCTCCTCACAGAACAAAACTTGCTGGCTAGTGTGCGACACATAGGCAACTTCCCCTGTTTACTTCACCCGCTTGTTTTTTGATTTGCAACTTCACTTGGGACTCAGTTAATGACTAAGGCATCCAACTGTAGTTTTGATAGACAGATATTCAAAAGTCAGCAGAGAGCAAGGCTTCCATGTAGTTGACCTACTTTGATTTATTGACTGTGGCTCAACACATGAACCTAAACCTAGGCATTTTCAGTGCCACTTGTGTTGTCCCCAGGTATCTGAGACACCTAGCTGGACCCACCTTCCTGTGACAGATATGGCAGAAAACCTTCATACCCTTGAATTTGCTTTTGCAAAGCATGACTAACATTAGGAAATATGCTCTCACTACCCAGGGCATAAAAAGCATCTAACAAAATATTATTTTTTTTCTGAGGTACTATTCTCTTTTCCCCCTACTTCTGCATAAGCATCTAATATTTGTCAGTGCCACAGACAGTCTCCAGAATGAGACAGCTGATTTGCCTAATTCAAAATGGCAAATGCTATGTTGTATAGCTGTTACTACAGCTGTAATACATGCTTACATCCTATTAGTAGAGCTACAAAGGGTGATGAACTGGAAAATTCAGGCTAAAATAGGACTTGCTCAGACATTTGGAGGCTTTTGGAGCTGGGAGAAAATGAGCAGTTGTTTACTGCATTACCTCACTATACAGAGAAAGGCTGTTTGTGAGGCTTATGTGTGTGTCCAAGATTTCTTGCCATTTAAGAATGTTCTGATCTAGGTTTTGATTCAGGTCCATTCATAGCCACAGCTTGAGTAATCAAGTAATTTCAATGAGTAATTAACAGAAAAGAAACAGTAAAAAATAATCATCTGTACATGTGCAATAATAGGAGATAATTCTTTAGGCACACAAGAAATTTTCAGTAAACCTGGCATTACAAACTCACTTTCATATTGTGGAGGAAAATTAGAATTCTCAGCTTAAGCGAGGCAAAATCCAACTTTCTGAGAACTCAGTAAGCATGGATTTTTTCCTTTTATTAGAAGTCTGTATATTACATGACTGAACTATTCCTGGGACAGAACTCTGCACATGAATAAGTAGAAAACTGCAAATTGCAAAGCAGATGTTATACTGACCTCCTCCCACTGGAATCTGCTAGCTGAACTACTTGGGTTATTCTCTCTTTCAGCTACCAATAAATGAGCACACCAAGTAGGTGGCAAAAGAGGAAACTTTTAAGTAATTGGGCAGAAATACAATTACACAATTCCCAACTGGGTTACTAACAATTGCTAGGTAAATGGAATGACTTCTATTGCATTTCACCTTAATCCTTATCAAGTTTTTATAATGTCCATCATTTTTATAATGTTCATCATTATTTTCTTGGCATTCAGCACTTGTTAATATGAAAATAGAAAAAAAAAGATATTGAGATGAGCAGGGAACAAATATTTTAGTGGCGTTCGTTAGGTTGAGGAATAATGTTGTAGAGAAAGAGTATAAGTTTTATGATTTAGTAATACAGAAATTGCCTAGACAGAATACTTGAAAAACGCAGACAATAACTGTGAGTTCCTTATCCTGGCACACCAAAAGAAAATGGAATTATGTGAGTATGATAATCTAGTAAATAATTTTAATCTCTGAATCCTATGATACTCCTGTCAAGTAAAATACTTGGCAATTAACTATATGGCTAAAAGTTGTCTTGAGTGTGTGCCTATCTGATTCTATGAGTATTCAATACAGAATTCTACGAAGTATCACTATCTATCCACTTCTATTCCGTAATGCTAATAACCCTTGTAGTATTGTAAATACGGACAGTTTTTTACTGCTTTGAGCTTCATGTTAATTTCTGTTCCAGTATTGATTCAGACCATATTAGCAAGAAATCTTTTAAATTTACCCTGAGGTAAGAAATCTGCTTTTGCATTGTACAGATCCAAAGGTGTTAAAACATTGGATTCAGTGCTGCATAAGAAAGAGATTTTGGAGTCTGAAGCGATGGTGTCCAGGGCTTCTAATCATGAAGGCAGTGCTGAGGATATATCACCTTGCACACAAGCAATCCTAGGAGAGTATATTTAACAGATTTCATATTTGCATACTTGCCAACTCTTACCCTTTTGCTTTGCACATTGAGCTTTAGCTGACTTGGCACATCTGTTTTCCTCTTGCTGTAAGCATTTTATCCAACAAGGTGTCAAAGCTTGTGTTGCTGTGAAGAAGTCTCAGTGGGAATATTTTCAAGGTGCTGAGAGTTAATAAAATATTTTTGAGAGTAACATCAGTTAGATGTTAATTTAAGAAGTTTTTGTTCTGAATAAACAGATCACAAATTGCCCGAGGAAATCAACACAGTTTGCTCTTTCAGTGTTACACATTCCAGATTGAGATTGTGTGCTAGAAAACTATGAGGACTATCGTACTACCATATTCAAAAGAGGTTTCTTTCTCAGAGGAAGGATATCTTTATTTGAGGGCAACCATGCCTATGACTCATCTGTGTCTCTATCCCAGGAATTCAGGTACCTCATTAAGTGGAGAGGAAGAACTCAGGCTGAGCAGAAAGGGATTTCAGGGCTAAGAAAGCTACTAGAAAAGTTGCTTTCTTGTCAATCTTTTATCTTCTTAAACAAATACAGGCTACAGAAATAGCACAAGACAGCTCAAGTAATGGATTTTAAAACCTGGTGTTGCTGCACAGAAGCCATCACATCATGCAAACTTTCTCTCTCATTCAATTAACTATGTACAAAGGCAATGGAATGTTGGTATGTCATGGTTTGAGAGCCCCAAAAATCCAATTCTCTAGTCCTAGCTCCCTCCCACATCTCAACCCAGTGTGAGATTGGTTTCCAGACACCACACAAGACTCAAAATGGGGGAAAGGGATTATACATTACAATGACTGTACAAAATAAATACTACAATACATTACATACAATTTTAGCTATCTCTACCATGACATAAAAAGTATTTACAATGGATTAAATCTCTTCTCCCCTCTAAATAAAAGTCTAGGAGGGAAGAAAGAAAGATCCTTTCCACTTTCAGAGCAGCATTCTCTTCAGAGTAGCAGTCTGTCTCTCTCTCTTCCATGCAGCAGCTGTAGCTGGATCTCTGCCAGTACACACGAGGAGGTATCCAAGCCCTCTCGGCCACTCGTTTTCAAGCGAGGGTCTTATCTTCTGTAGGCTGTGTTCACCGGGACAAGGGTCACTTCACTACGTCATACCACGAAGTACAGGGGTCTTCGTGACGGTCCCTGCCTTCAGGGGATTCAAATTCCCTTTGCAGAGCTTCGTGCTCTGTCTCAAGGCAGAGGGGAGGTGTCAAGGTCACCCTCTCTGCATTCCTTCTCGGAGCTTTTCAGCTCCTTTCTGCAGTGCTGTAGCACTCTAAGACTCTTTCAAGTAAGAGTCCATCATCCTCCTCTCTCTCGGAGGTCTCAGAGGGGTTTGGGGTCTTTTCAGTTCTTACTCAAACTCTCTCTCTGTAGAGCCTAGTTCTCTCTCTCTGTTGCTGGCTCTCGTCTCTCAGACAACTCTGTGTCTCTCTGCTCGGCTGCAGGCTTGTTTCTACTTCTTCTCCAGTTCAGTTCTTATCTGTTGGCTTTCAGCCATAGCCTCTGTTCACTGCTGTCTCTGCCGCTGCTCCTGCTGCCCACTCAAGGTGGAGAAAACTCCTTCAGCTTTCTAGCTACAGGCACTTAGCCCAGTCTTACGCTGTTCCAAGTCCCTGTAGTCCCCCTGCCAACAGCTGGGGGGGGGGGCCTCAGCCCCCCGTGGGGCTGGGGGCCCCTTCTCCTCGAGGCCTCAGAACATGGCCACCTCTCCAACAACAACTAACAACTACCTTCTCTTCTGGTCTAAGTGTGATATGTTTATATTTTGCAGAAGTGCTCATTGGCTAAAAATCTCAAGGGTCACCACCCCCTGGGGTTTTACCATTTTATAACTTCAGGGGGGAAAACTGTTTCCCCCCACCACATGGTAAAAATGTCAGAGCTTGATCTAGAATTAATTCCTCTATTATTGGCCATGGGATAACATAAAGAGTTCTGGAATTCTCTTGCAGTGAAGTGCTAGATAACTGTCACAACACAACTAACATCTTCCTTTTATTCATGCCAACTTTTCAAATCTAAATGTTTATATTCCTGACTTCAGGCATGCAAAACTTTTGTCCTGGGGCATAGGGAAATGAACAAACTCTAAATGTTTATATTCCTGACTTCGGGCATGCAAAACTTTTGTCCTGGGGCATAGGGAAATGAACAAACTATTAATAATAAGGCAATAACTCCTCCCTGCTGGGTGAAGACTGCCTTTCTGTGTATCCCTGAGATGCAGAAGAAACAGCCGTTTTCCCCCCCTTTTGTACTGAGCTCAGTATTCATCTAGCAACCTGCTACAGACTTTTCTGTGGTGTGACATGAACTGGTGAGCACCAAGAAATGGCCAACCTCTGTCATTTCCTATCTGTTTGCTCTCCTCTTTCCCCAGGAGGAACATCTAAGCAAACTGTTCCTCTAACATTTCTTCTGCATCACTCCTCTGGGGTTTTGCTAGGGGAATGTGTTAACCCCTCTGCTAACAGTACTAGAATAAACCTCATCATGGTTTATAGAGGAAATCATACAAGAATTAAAAGTATGGCTGGACTCAGTACTAGAAGATGTACTCCCAAGATTTACAGCGGTGAAGGTTGGAAGAGGCCACCGGATCTAACATGATCTTTTTCCCAAGTCAAGAGTTCTAACACTGTTATCTCAATACGAAACTGGATCCCTTTGGTCTGATTAGACGTGGACTTTAAGAAGGGCATCTATCCGTTACCATAAAAACCGAAGTGACAATTTATCATCTTCTTTTACCCGATGGCTTATCACCCACCCTGTTAGAAGTTTGTGTCTAATTTCTCCTTTGAATTTGGCTTCACTTCCAGCCACTAGCTCTTTATGTGTCTTTCTCTGCTAGATTAAAGAGCCATTCAGTAACTGGTATTTACTCCCCATGAAGGTTCTTACATGCTATAATCAAGCTGTCTTCTGATCTGTTTGATAAGATAAACAGATTGAGCTCTCACTGTTCTCTCTTTTTATTTCCCCTTCCAGCCATCAAAACATATCTGTGGCCTATTTCTATATCCTCTGTAGTATTTCAACATCCCTTTTAAAATGTTGACATCAGGAGTGTATACATTATTTCACATCAGTCCCAATAATGTCACACAGAAAGAAAAGTCAATTTCCTCCTCCTACTCACTATTCTGTTGTTTATACTGACAAGAATTGAATTAGCACTTTTTGCCTCTGTACCATACAGGAGCTCCTGCTACTTCATTTCCCCTTAGAAGCCAATGCTATTTTCAGTCAGTGCTTTCCATTGTATAGAACACCTTTCTGCAAAAATAGTCTGCAATGCCTCTTTTGAAATGAATGATTTGATCTGGCTAGGGTTTAACCTGCCATACCATGAGATGAACCTCTCTCTGGTTTTGACAGTCTTGTTATTCTTGACAATATTTAGTATGGCATCACTAGGGATTTTGTATTAGATTCCTAAACAGGTGAGACTATTAAAGACCATGAAATTTCTCACTGAACTCCACAAAAGCTCCTAACCCTGTCTAATAAAGATTAATGATGACAATTTTTTTGAGATCTTTGAGACAGACTGGCATTAAGCTACTTAGTATGTATTTATTGACACCCTAGAGACCTCCTTTGTTCCTCACTATATTGTGTGATACTTAACCGAAAACTTTGTAGAGGTCTGAGTAAAACCACATCTTTGTAATTGCCATTGCCAGCAGAACTTGTAATCTCATCAAAAAATGAAAACAGAGTTGTCTGAAAACAGGTAGATACTTAACATATATTGACTATCATTAATTACTTAAGCTCTCTGTACTTCTTCCTAGGTCAGCTGGTCTGTCACTTTGCTTGTAGCAGGTGCACTTAAATGGCTGTACATCTTTAAGGTCATGTTTGAACACTGGCACAGCAGAAGCACTTTCAGGATCTTGCATATTTCAATTGATATTGCAAGATCTAGTGGGAAATCACACTACTTACCAATGTAAAATATATTTATCATCTCTTGACCGCTAGTGTAGGACTGACAGTTTAAGAAATATATGTAAGCTACATCCATTAATGTCCTGGTTTCAGCTGGGATAGAGTTTATTTTCTTCCTAATAGCTGGTACAGTGCTGTGTTTTGGATTTAGTATGAGAATAACATTGATAATGCACTGATGTTTTAGTTGTTGCTAAATAGTGCTTACGCTAAGTCAAGGACATTTTCAGTATTACATGCCCTACCAGCCAGGAGGTTCACAAGAAGCTGTGAGGAAAATGGTCATCTGCCCCAAACTGGCCAAAGTGATATTCCATACCATAGTATGTCATGCCTAGTATACAAATTGGGGGCAATTGGTCCATAGGGGCTGATTGCTGCTGCAGGATGGGCTGGGCATTGGTCAGTGGGTGATGAGCAACTGTATTGTGTATTTCTTGGGTTTTACTCTTCTCCCTCTTTTTCCTTTCCATTAGTGTTGTTGTTCTTATTATATTAATAATATATTTTACCTTATTTCAATCATTAAACGGTTCTTATTTCAATCCACAAGTTTTACATTTTTCTGGTTGTCTTCCCCATCCCACTGGGTGAGGAGGGAGAGTGAGTGAGAAGCTGTATGGCAATTAGTTGCTGGCTGGGTTTAAAACACAACAATTAGATAAGGGAATGCAACATACTTCAGCAATGTACACTTCATAATTCTAAGACCTCACTCTGCTCTTTCTGAGCAGAGTTGGTCAAATTTTTTTAACGTTTTTGCATTTTCAGCACCATTTTTAAAATTCCCATCTAGTAATCTATACCAGTGCCAGGGCTTCTTTTGGTCCAAAAACATTATTTATACTGTCCTCTCACTCAGAGAGATATAGACTTTGCCCAATGCCTACCATTTTCTATTGGTTGCCTATTTTTGCAACACCTTGTGACTAGATCTATTCTTTGAACAAGATAATGAATGATATCACATCACCTTCAAGTACACACTGAAAATAACAGACAAGCAGTAATATCTGATACTATGTTTTGTTCAAGGAACCATTGCAGATGCTGAGTATGTAATACACATGTAATACAGCCACATAGAAAAGGCTGTCACCACTCAGATGAAAAGTGGACCCTGTTATCTTACTGCATTTTCATAAAATGAGATGTAACACTAACTTTTCATTTACAGCAAGATTGCTTGGTCATGTACATTGAATTTGTCATGTGCACATGAAAGAAATTCCAGCATAAGGCCCTGAATATAAGATGGCACCAGTTTCTCATTCTTCCTCCCAAACTCTCTACCTCTGGAAAACATACTTTGCAACATAACTTCTATTTTAGTCTTGAACAAAAGCTGATTTTATTGAATATTATCTAACCCTGCATCCTTTAGAATCAATAGGACCAGTGATTGGCAGAGTTTAGTACATAATTTTATGTTCAGATTTCAGTAGTGCAGCTCTGAAATTATATTTTAATTCCATGCCATATCCATCAAGTAATTCTGTAGGTAAACTGCAGTACTAATATATGTCACTCCACAATGAATTGGTCTCCTTTTATAATGTATTACCCTTGAGAAGAACTTCATATAATATATAAAAGTGAAAACAACTATGTCTCTCATTGATTTACAAGTATAAACCTTCAGCTACATTTGTACGTTAGACAGGAGAAGTAAATAAAAAGGAAAAAGCCCATCATGATAAATTTTAATATTCAGAAGATAGAAGTCTCTACTGATGTGCTCAATATTTGAAATAACAGCAGGTAAATCTATGTTAAGGGCTATTTCTGGTGAGTCTCACTAACTCCAACATTTATCCATCAGGTTGTTCTTCTAGAGTCCCATGGAGAAGCCTCCATCCTTAGGAGACAGAGTACAAGTACAAGTCAGAAAATGTATTGAGGGCAAACAAAATTAATTGATCATAATCATTAAATGATTTGTTAAATAGACACATTTGACCACTTCATTTCCATTTTACTCTTTCCGTAGTCATAATGTAGCCATCTAATCTTCCATGTGACACTGACAAAAAAATGGTGGTTCTGAGACTTCATTTGGGTCCACACTTGAATTTTTCTTCAAATGGTAAATTTACTCCATAATTAGCAGCACTTCAAAAAATCTTCACCTTTATTATTGCAAGCTAGGATCTACATTCCAATAGAAATGGATGCTAATTAGGAAAACTTTTAACCTCTCAATTACACAAAATCAAAGTTTACAGGCTTGCTCGAGGAAACATGCCCCCATGAGAAGACACTGATTAACATAAATTCTCTGTCTAACATTTTTAATATTTTAGTCATTATTTGGAGGACTCTGGTAAATTTAAGCTTAGAGTTTTCCCTTTACTTCCTGGGAGAAAAAACAGACTTATTCTCTGCAATTCTCACTGAGATCTAGAATAATACTGAATTTTTCTCATTTGAGTCATAACATTCCTTGAGGATTAAAAAATGATTGCTAATGTTGATATGTGTCTACAAGTGAGTCTCATCACAAGTATTTTTCACAGATTTAAGGTTGATAATGAATAATTCAAATGTAACAATCATGATTTCTTACACCCCAACCATGGTGCCTGGGAGAAGGAAGAGACATACTCTTGTGTTTTGCCCATTCTTTACCTGTTCTTCTTTTCTTCCGTGCTGAAAAAACTGTTGGCTGTTGTTTCTCTTTAAGTCACCCCCTGCTCATTTTTTGCTATTTGCACTTATTTGTCTCTTTCCACCCTGCATCCAGACCTGCTGCTGTAACGCTTCTCAGGCAACATGAAATTGTGAAAAATGGATTCATGCTGTTTCACTCCTTTCAGCACAGTTTTTAAACAAGAGAAAATCAAAACAAAAGCTCTTTTTCAAGGGAAAAAAAACTAAGTAAACTAATTACATTTCTTTCTTATCTTTTTATTGCTTGTGCAGGTTTTTTCTCTTCTCTTTAGCTCCCTCGCTTGAATTTCTCCTTTCTATCTGTAATAACTTACATTTAAAACTTAGGAAGACAAATTGCCCAAACTGTTGGGCTTGTTCATGGGAATGACTTTGCCAAAACAAACTATTTTTCAGCCTTTTCAGAATATAAATTTTTCAAGCCCCATTTCAATGCTTGGCAAAGAGACATTTGGAAAAAGGTACCTCCAGCAGCATCTCTATCATCCTGCCTCAGATGATTTCCATATGCCATCCCCTCCCCAGAGATCCATGAACAGAAGACCTTCCCTCTCCAAACCCTTGTAGGTGGAAATACTGAAAAAGCACATATTACCCCATGATGATATATTGGGTTAATCATGGTACAGTGATAAACTGTCACAGACATAAGCTATTTGTCATAGTCCATTGTTATATTTCAATATTTTCAACCTATTCTTAGGTTTCCTTATGCTACTGATGCATTTTTTTATAAACTCCTTCTTTTTAAAAATTTATACTGCAGTTCTGTGCTCTATCAGGGTGACGGACACTTGGTGCCAGATTCTAACCTGAAAAGATTTATGGTCTATGTATGAAAGAATTTATACTCTAAATTAAACGTTCCAGCTGTAAATT
This sequence comes from Lepidothrix coronata, assembly GCF_001604755.1. Classification (NCBI taxonomy): domain Eukaryota; kingdom Metazoa; phylum Chordata; class Aves; order Passeriformes; family Pipridae; genus Lepidothrix; species Lepidothrix coronata. The sequence goes on along the minus strand of NW_016690228.1, from coordinate 1,972,743 downwards.
CTGCCCTGGCACCTTCAGGCACCACATCAACATACAACTGTGTTCTCACCACTGCTGTTTTCTAATTTCTTTGTACTGTAACCTTTCAAACAGAGTAGAGAAATGTGACAAGCCACAGCTTCTTTTAAACAAATAGCTGATCCCGTTGGATGGATGAAACCTGTGCACTGTGGTTTTCTCCTGCCAAATTAATCATGGCTAGGCTTCGCGAACGAAGATTTGGGAAGGCTCTATCCACATTTGTTACAGGCACGCTGGTGGCTTATGAGGCCAATACGAGACAGACATATCCGACTGCAAAAGGCACAGCAGAAAGACTCCTTAGGTGGTATATTCTGCAAGACACAGTTCTTTCTGCGTTACCTTTTCTCCTCGAGAGTGATCCTGCGTGTGTTCTCAAAGGAGACAGCTGCGTTATAGATGGCGCCTCCAGGCCTCCTGATTGGAGGCCAGAGTAGACCAGTTATGCTGATCAATATGGCCAAGGCTGAGATGTTGTTTCAGGGAGTCCTTGTATCTTTTCTTTGGGGCTCCTCTCATGTGACAGCCAGTGGCAAGTTCACCATAAAGCAGGATCTTAGGGAGGCGGTGGTCCTTCATCCTGGAGACGTGCCCTGCCCATCGCAGCTGTGTTCTCAGTAACATGGCCTCAATACTTGTGACTGCTGCTTGTTCTAGAACAGATGTATTAGTCACATAATCTGACCAGTGGATGTTTAAGATTGTACTGAGGCAGCGTTGATGGAAGCGTTCTAGGAGACGCAGGTGGTGGCGGTAGATGACCCATGATTCGGAACCATACAAGAGAGTAGACAGCACAAAGGTTCTGTAAACACTGATCTTGGTACTTTTCTTCAAGTGTTTATTACACCATACTCTTTTGTGGAGTTTTCCAAAAGCACTATATGCCTTTGCTAACCTGTTGTCTATCTCTCCATCAATCTTACCATCCGAGGAGATGAGGCTGCCTAGGTAATTAAACTGCTGGACTGATTTGAGCTCTGATTGGCCAATGGTGATGTGGGGATGATGGGGGACTTCCTGAGGTGCAGGTTGATGGAGGACCTCTGTCTTCTTTAAGCTGACTTCCAGCCCAAAGAGCTCAGTAGCGTCTGCAAAGCAGGATGTTAAACGCTGAAGGGCTGCTTCTGTGTGGGCAACAAGGGCGGTGTCATCAGCATAAAGCAGCTCCCGGACAGGATGGTTTAAAGTCTTGGTGTGCTGCCAAATTAAAATATCATATAAATTGCATAAGTTTGGCATCCAGAAAAAAAAAATCTAGAAATTTGTTTTTTTCTACTGCTTCCCTGAACTGCTGAGTAATTAGCTTTTCCTGTGGTGGTGAAAATAATGTGTGAAAACTGGCTAAACTTTCTCAGGGAAATCCCTGAGCTGTTGAAAGAATCAAAGGGATCCTCCACAATGAAGAGAGCAAGCTATGAGCCCTCCATGCAAGGACAGCTCTTTCCAAAAGTAAAAGGAAAGCACACGGTGCTTACCAGAGAGAGGAAATTGCTGTGAGAGTGCTTACAGCAACTTCGATCAATCTGAACTGCAGTCAGTGAACAAACCACACTGAAACCTTCTGTTGTGGCTGACAGCAACAAAAAGGACTGAGGAATGAATAACCAGGATCTACGCTGACAAACAGCACAGACATCATACAGGGTCTTTGTCCCACCTCTCAGCATCTGAGAAGGTAAAATGCATTATCTCTGCACACACTTAGCAGGGAGAGTCCCTCCATGCACAAGCATTTGAAGTTTTCTGCACATAAGTGAAAGATGGCACAGCTGAAACTAAGGAAAATGCAACAAAATGGGTTGTGTAAACAGCTATTGTATCCAGATTCTTTGACAAAGCTTATCAGAAGCCCATTTCATGCCTTTCAGCTCTATACTAATAATGTCTATGAGACAGTGGCCCATGAACTGTTTTGTGTTATCCCTTCACTCATAGCTTGGATCAATTATAGCTGCTGCCCACATCCCTCTGAAGAGCTAATCTAGACTCTAAAGATCCCTTTCCCTGGTCCAGCATGGAAACACCACCTTTAAAACATTTCAGTGATTCACATTTTTTAATTTAAAGTTTATCTAGTTCTTCTCCAGTGAGCTGCATACTCTTCAACACCTCTCAGATCACAGAGTTTGAAACCACTAATATTTGCCACAGACTTAAAAATATTCTCTCAGCCCTTCTGGGCATCTCTTGTGCTTCTGAAATATAATGGTGATTAGAGAGGTTCTGAGTACAGAGCCTAAGCTGAAAAACCTCTATATAGTAGTTCTCTTCCCTTTGGACCATGTGGTTTGTAAAGCAAACAAACAATTATTTTGGATTGTCACCCGCAATGTCAGTAAATAACTCACTGGCTAATTTGTTATACGTTTAGCTGTAACTAATTGATGGAAGATAAAACTTGTGCTTTTTAGGTAAACAGCTGGTCTTTGGTATACTTCCTTCTTGCACAGACTCTGAATCGTTTTACACAAATGTCCATGTATATAAGTTCCTTAAAAGACAAAAATGAAATGTTGCATGCAAAAATATTCCCACATTTCATAATCTCTGATGTGTTTCTACTGCAGGTCAGTTTTCAAGTTATATCTATTATTGAATGCTATGGATCCTCTTTTCCTACGCCAGTGGAAAATTTTGAATGGCTTTGAAACATAGAAAGCACATGAAGGCAATTCATTTGCCATTAACAACCCAGAATTTTTTTTGTCTTATTAAACAGCACATATGGGTAGCAATATGAATTTTAGAGGTCAGTAATACCCAGGTTAAGGAAGGGGCAAGGCCTTCTAAACTTACAGGAAGAGTCTCTTGACACCACTTTTCACAGTATGACATTTCTTGATGTATTTATTTCCTCCTCTTTCCTGTCTCCCCATCACTTAATTTTACAATCAGTCACATAATTTGAGCCACATCAGCAACCTCCCTTCTGCCCAAGGCCAGTAGGAATCCAAGAAAGGTCTGAGCAGGTTCAATCAGAATTGTTCGAACAGTGTATGGATCCAGTGGTTCAGACATGTTCAGAAAACACAAAGAACAATTACACTAGTGTCAGAGTCTTGCATCCTATTGCAAGAGGCGTTCTTAAGTTGTTTTCTCTTTAAATGCCACTCGTGTGCCTTACAAATTAATTAATAGAGGAATTTGCTTGCACTTCAGTTGTTCGCTTCTTTATGTAAGTGACCTTACAGGGTTGCATAACCCAGTACAACACTGTGATTCACTGCAATGCTCTATCATATTTAGTCTTATTAGCAGCTATTTGAGAATAGCTGTTCACTCTGGAGAGACATAATTTATAGTGCTATATAAAGGTCTCTATATTTTTCCCTCGTGAAAAGGATTACTACAGCATTCTTATCTGTAATGCAATCCAGAATAAGAAACATTCATTGATTTTTGAGGAGGCGTTTTCAATATGGTGACCTGTTCCCTGCTTTTATTTGAAGTGTAATTATAGAACAAAATACTAGGATGGGAGGTGTGTGTTGTAGGGGGAAAAAATCAAATGCACATTTTTTCTTGACATTTACTGAGAAAAAAACCTTGCCTGTTTTCTAAATGCTAGTGAACAGCATGCGCAAGAAGAACCAGTGCATTTTTCACAGAATCTGAATACCCATTGCTTGCACCAATTGCAATGACAGCATTCTGAAAAAACAGGATGAGGGTGAATTTTTACTCTTAACATTAGCTCTTTTCTCTGAGAGGAAAAGAGCTGTGCTTCATGAACATTTTAAAATTAAATTCAAGGAATAAATTCCTCGTCACCTTGTCCTCCTGCACTATGATATGACTGTCATTTTCTGGATTTTGACAGAGCTGCCTCTAGTTTTGTCAGTGTAAATGGAAGAGGAAAAGCAAGCTTTGTGCTAATGTTAGTCTATTTGCCAGAAAAGCCATAACTTTTGCTGCTTTAACCTGTGTACTTTATAATTCCTTTTGCCTCCCAAAACTTGAGAGAATTCATCAGATATTACACACTACCAATGATAAAAGGAAATTATTTTTGTTCAGAAAAGTAAACCTTTGATTCTTGTTAATCTGGATTTTTTATCCCTAACTTCTTCCTGGGGCTGGGGTATGGCCATTTCCTGCCCTATCAAAGCAAATCTCAACCAGGCTCTACAGATTTCATAAGAGGTAATATCATTTTCAATCTGTGAGATAGCAGAAAAATACTGAGAAGTGGACAGCAAATTTCATATAAGGTACCTACTAGCAAAAGTCATATTTGAGGGCATTACACATATTCCAGGAAGGAACCAGCATCTTTGAATATTTGGATCTTTATAGCTTTTTCCTTCTCTTGGAGAAAATTAAAAAAAGGTTTACCTATATTGCCTATGTATCTATATTGGATGCTTTGAAAAAGAGTATTTTTATTCTTAATGATCAAGTTATACCTTTCTTTCTGCTATATATGATGCAGGTAAAACCTGAAAAACCACAGGAATTGCTTGGTAGTTTTATGAAACTTTTAAAAAATATTTAATTAAAAATATTTATATTTCACAATTATTATCATACCTTCAAAGTAAAGTGAATACCATGAAGTTCAATGATGCCATTGTATGATATAACAGAGAGATGTCAAATACTGCTGGAGGGCACACATACAAATATATCTTGTTTTCTTAGCCCCTTCATCTTTAGGAAGAATAAAAACAGATATTCTCTAATCAACAGGGCAACAGGGTTGTCACCGTCCTGATCACAACTTTACAGCCACCTCCACTGCAGCTATCACTTAGGAGATGTTGCCATGTGTTTCCACCCATCAGACAACTACCAGATCTAATTTTCATAGTGTCATGAGCTTCCTGCAGTCAAAAGATAACAATGTGATAGCAGGTCTAGATGAGTCAGCCCAGGAGTATAGAGATGACAGATACGGTGGAACAGTGCTCAATCACGACCTTTCATATCAGAGCCCTATGAACCAACTTGCATTTGTTGTAAGAGCTACCATCTGTGAATATGTTGATTTTGTTCAGAGTCCAACACCCACCTTCATCATGATTTCCTTGTGCTGTCTGTCTGAAGTGGAGACATAAACACCATGGGGCCCAGCAAACAGGACTGGACATTAAGAAGTACTTTATTATTAGGAAGATATCACAGAGTTGGAACAGATACCTGAAGCAATTGTACAAACTCCATGCTTGGAAGTTATTGGGATTTGTCTGGATGAAGCCAGAAGTGTTAACTCAGAATTGCTATAGGTGCTTTTTTGAGTGGGAGACAGGGCTATATGACCTCTTGAGGCCACTTCCAATATTTCTATGATTTTGTGAAATGTACCTTAAGTTTTCTGTCGGTAGCCAACACTTCTTTTTTCCGCTCTCTAATTTGTAATGGAATTGGAGCTACTTCAAGAACTGATCACGTCATCTATCCAAACCTCACAATGTTGGGCTAATTCTTTCAAGTAAAGAACAGTGATCCTTTTGCACTGCTGTATCCCTTCAGATTTCAGTGATGAACTGCTTTTTGCCCACTGCTCTGGTGACTTTGCTTCAGTGAGAATGTCCTTTCTTCCTGCTGCAGGTCTGCTTATTTAGCAAAAATGTTCATTGAATTTCACTGTTAATTCAGGCCCCTTCCCATTGTCCCTTAGACCTGCATATGGAGAATGGAAACGAAGATGGCTGTGGGATTATAAAAAGAAGGCAGCTGCAACAGTAAGCTGTAAACATACACATTTAAACTGAGCTGAAAGAGTAGTTACCAGTGTCTTTTTGTGACATTGAAGAGGATGGAACCCTGCAGAAATCTACATTGACCCCACTGATGATGTATTTTTTGTGGACAGTTAGTGAACTGAAAGTACATATAAATTTGCTGATAAAAGGAAACAGAAAAGTGTGTAAGCACTGTGGAGGACAGGTTCAAAAAAATTAAACTTGATAAACTGAAAAAAAAATATGATATCTGAAAGGTAGAATTCTGCAAAGAGAAGAGCAAAGTGGTCCATTAAGAAAGAGATTAAATGAATGAATCTAAAATGGGAAATTATGTAGCAGGGAGCAGTACTACAGGGTATAATGGATAAGTAAGAAAATAAGAGTCAACTATGTGAACCTGCAGGGTAAAAAAGACAACTCTATATCCTTATTAACAAGGGAGGTACACACAAGACACAGGAAGTAATTATTCTGCTCTATTTGGCATGGAGGAAGCCACAGCCAGAATAGTGGGTCCAGTGTGATCCTTGTACACTGAAGAAATGTAAAATTATTGGAGCCTACAAGAGGGATAAGAGATATAGAAAACATGATTTAGGAGGAAAGAATTGGGTTTGTTGTAGAAATTTTTGATTATGCAAAAGCTTGCTGTAGAGATGGTGATGATTCACTGTACTGTTTGCAGTGTCTCCACCAAATAGCTGCTGAAGAAGATTTTAAGATCTGATTCCTCCACAAAACAGATGGATGGACTGCATGACACCTTTGAGATCCCTCCTCTACTCTTCCAGAATATGATGAGTTGGACACAACTGCAGCGTGTTCTAAGGAGTTATCTTGTTAATCCTCTCTGAAATCCCTTAGCCAGTTTTGTGGGTAATTGTGTGAGAGCAGTGTGAATAAAGCAATTAAAACTGAGGACCAGAGGGCAAAGAAATATTGCCAGAAACTCCTGCTCAGATCGATTCTACTGGCTCTATTTAAATCCTTCTTCATTTGACAGCTTGCACCAACATCCTGCATCAGCCCCAGGACATGTATGTATTTCTGGGAACTGCTTAATTCAGACTCCTTTCCCCTCACACAAGCAGCACATATTTGCCATGCACTCTCTGATATCCCTCCTGCAGAATTCTTTTGGAGAACCTAAAGTGGCCTCAGAAAAAGGGCATGTTCCTGTCAAAACATTTCCACTCTGTTGAATAAGACTTTGTTGCTGGGTAGCCATGGGAACGTGGCTTCCATCAACTCCGAGTCTGTATAAATGTACATCTCATTGTTCTAGTTCAGCAATGAGTTATGGTCTGGGAGGTAACACAGAGTGAGAAACCTCTGGAAAAAGCCCTTTACAGAAAAGATGTAATCTAAATACTTGCACAGACCTCCTCATTGTGATATTTCAGCAACTCAGAGATTTTACTATATTTTATATTTTCAGTATTATCTTAAAATTGCCGCACCCAATGAGGAAGAAAAGCATTATATCTCTCTGCAGATTGGAATCTGAGTTGGAAAACTGAGCAAAGCACATGAGTCAGAAAATGATGGCAAGTTTCCCCAGCTGCAATGTTCTGCCAGCATGCCCTATCCTGCCAGTGCCTACTGGTGACATATATTCCTTCCTGTATTGTGTAATTCTGACCCCAAATAAAATTTCCTTCCTGACCTATTCTTTACTTACAAGGGGCATTCTCTGGGGCTGTAGATGGCTGCACATAGTATCAGGAACCAAGAGGCAACAATCTAATTCCAGAACTTTTCTGTACAATGTTTATATGTTAATTTTTCTCACTTTGAAGCCAGTATTCCTCACCTCAACACAAGCTGAAGTTTCCCGGCAATACTCTCCATAGAAACATACAAACCTAAATGCATTTCCTCCTTCTTCAGGTGAGTTTTAGGGATCACAACTTTACTGATTCTCTGGCAGGTTTGCACTCTTGTGCCACTTCTCTTGTATTGTCTATTAGCTCACAGATATTCTAAGAACACCAGTAACTAGAGTCCTCGACACTTGCTTTTTTTTGTGGTAATGGCTGATCTTGTCTCACATAAGAAGGGAAACAAACTATAGAATATTTTCTCCTTCTCCAGGGTGAGCATTAAGATACCCCAGAAAATTACTAAGTGCTGTTGCCTTTCTAGATCAGAGAGCTTGGGTTGCTGATGGGAAGAGTCATAAGGGCAACCTGGTTATAAGGGGGAAAATACTGGCAGAGAAAAATCTTGCTAGCAGGAACCAGGGCTGAGTGAACATGAGAAACACAGCTGGTAACTTTGAAGTGCAGGCGGGTACCTAAAACTCAAGGACATCTTGAGGTACTACTGGTAAGTGCAAGACCAAGAAACTGTAACAGCAACTTATCACCTAGAAAGGTGAAAAATAGTCTGGAAAAGAGGGAAAAAAACCTGGGGAAGCAGTAATCAGCAACTGCTGCTGGTTGTCCTACCTGAAATAATAGGAAAGACATCTGCAAAACCAAAAACTGGTCTGTGAGAAAGCACATTGTCTATTGGTTGCCTCCATGAAAAACAGAAATTAGTGTTATCTACTAGCTGCTCCAGGTGTTGGAGTCCTATACCCTGTTATCCCTGTGGTATAACTCTGACTTGATCTTTACCCAAAACGGAGCCTTTTTCTCTGAGAATTTCCCTTGCATGAACTTTTCTATGAGATTTCTTGGATAGGTGGGACCATCACTGGGGACATCTGACTGACTCCAAACCCTGTGATGGAGATGATTTTTGAAGTGTGGCTTTGTCGGTCATTGATTTTGAGATTCTTCTCCTGGGAACAGTTTGATGAGTGTTGTACTGGTACTAGGTGTGCATATAACTAATTAATCATGACTGTATTTGCTGCTTTACTAGCTATAATTTCCTAGTAACCTGTAATATTTAAATATATACTAGTTGTTAGTATTGATTACTGTTACTATTGGTATACATATACATATATACATACTTGCTTTTCTTGTACTATCTTTGAATAACTTTATAGATACATATTTGTCTTATTAATAATAACTATACTTGCTTTAATAATTTTTATTTGCTTTAATAATAATTCAAAGCAATCTGTAATAAAGATATTTAGAAAATAATCCTTATGTGTCCTTTGATATTATGAAATCAAACACACTGTCACAGGAGCCCTTTAAGTCACAACTGTTGCCTAAATACAGGTCTACAGCAATTACTACTAATACCAGAAGGATTTAATTTTGACCTCTTTTTACTTTATTGTCTATCATGCATCAGAAAACTATGAATGACAGCAGTGGAATAAGTAAAGCATTATGAGATTACAGAGCATGGTTTGGTTACTGTACCTGATGAATTAATTCTCCTGATGAATGTGACCATTTGATGCTACATACCCATTACAGGAGAAAAAAAAGGGGAAAAATAGGAAAAATGTAAGTTGAGGGATGAAGGGAATTTTTATGAAAAAAACAAGCAGTTCTGGGAAAAAGCAGCCAAATACTGTAGCTTCAAAACAGGCAGCACCAGCCGAGGAGAGGAAACTGAGGCAAACATGAAGCAGGAGAAAGCAGAAATTAAGTAGCATCTATTCAAAGGCACGAGTGGGGAGAACAAGGAGTTTTGGACTAGAGTACCAGAAAGTAGGATGGGCTGTTGTGATCATAGGCAGGAGGAGCATTGGTGGGAGTGGCACTGGGAAAATGGTCTCCTTCAGTCCTCTCCTCGTTCCATCTTCATTCTAGACTGGGAACACAACAGAAAAGCCTGTGGTAATGGCTCTCTCTAGACCACTGACTCACTTCATTGGACACAGAAATGCTGTTGAGTTATCTGTCCCCCTAGATCTCCATATCTAGCTGAAGTGGAGATTTGCACCAGCATTACAGAACATGACACACAGAGAAGTTGTACATATCTAGAGCTGATGTCAAATAGGTGATTTCATTACTGTTAAGTATGCATTGATACTAGCTGTTTCATCAATAGGGAGCAACTTTTCTTCCTGACCACTTTGGCTTCTTTCCCTGTCTGTAGTGACATATCTGCACAGGCTGGAGCTCATTGTACTGCATGTGGGTTTTGATAAGATTTGGTGAATAGATTATTGCAATTGAGTATTTGTGACTGTTCAGAATCACTGTCTCACCAACAGAGTAAGGACTTGTAAAAATAACAGAAATTGGTAAAATAGGCTTTGAATCCCACAGTCTTCTATCTGGATGAGAGGAACCTAGGTATACACAACTCTACGCATTCATATTTCTGGTCTCAACAGCACTATAACCCTGTCTGTCAGGACATGTCTTGGGCTTTCCTCTTTTTCAGTGCAGAATGGCTAGTCCCCGTGTACCACAAAGGTGAACCAGAAACTTCATGTTCCATGACATGTAGAAGCCCACTCTTCTTGCCATCAGAAAGGTAACGATACAGTGTTCAATCTGACAAACCTCTTTTCATTGATAAGTACTCATTTTAATTCCCATTAATCTCATACTCAACCTAAGCACTTCCTACAGTCCAGGCTGGTCCAGATAGAAAGATAATTCCCCATGCTTTAAGTAAGTTCTCCTGGAAGGGCTCATAATAAGGAAAAATACACTGAGTTGCATTCACTGAGAGCCTTCAGCTTCTGTTCCTTCAAATTATGTCACAAAAAACTAATGGAAAGTTGATCTTATTTCCCCTGACTTCATCTCACTTCACTTCATCCCTGAATAGTACTAAATCATCAGCAGAAATTGGTTTAAGTATTAGTGTTTTTGGAGGGAAAATCTGCTTTGCAGTGTTGTCACATTGTTTTTTGAGGGGGGGTAGGGGTGAATATGTGTGCCTGTCACAGGATGGCACTCCTGGCTCCTCTGCTAAGTCTATAAGGTCCTAAGGTCCTATACCCTCATCCTCATTCACCTGCTACACGGCTTTATAGTCACCACATACTCTGGCATGTTAATCCAAGAAAAGAGGTTGAGAGCTATTTCTGTCCAGAATCAGGTCTCCCTGTACTGTCAGTGAGAGATGATTATTTGGACACCAAAGCAAGGCACAGAAACCAAAAGATCTGAACATAACAACATACCATCATCAACTTCTCTTCAGTCTTGCGCTGTCAGAGTTTCCAGTTCTGCAGCCCTGGGAAAACAAATGGCTTAATAGATGTCTTGAGCTTAGATTTGGGATTGGGGATCTATGTTTGGTATTGTCACTACAGCTATGGTTATCACTGCAGTCACAAAAATGGTTGTTTTTAAAAGACAAGCACAAATATTCAGAGGTAAATCTTACAATACAAAATTGTCTGGTCAAATTTTTCTCTGTGCATAGGAGAAGCTGATGGGGGACATTAGAAGAAAATTGTTGTAAGGATCCCATATTGAAATGCTAACAGCACTTATATTTGCAAAAACCGCAAGTGCATAACTTAATTTTGTGAACAAATTATGTAATGGTCTGCATTCTTGCTCAAACAGAGATTTTAATCATATATCTAAGCCCTGCTTTAAATTATTTGCATATGTATTTGTCTTCAGAGGCAGCCATACCACTGTGATAGGGAATAAAAATTATGTTTATAATTCTTATGGATTCCAGTTTCATTCAAATTGGACAGCTGCCTGCTCACATCTCAAAAGATATAAATTTTGCTGGCAGGAATACATGCAGCTTAAAATTGTGTGATCTAAATTTGGCTTCTGCTTCTTCTTGCTCCTTGATTTTTAAATAACAGCAACTCACAGGGTGATCATTAGACATATATCTACATTGGTTATTAGGGTCAGCTTTGAAGTTATCTACAAGGACTCTCAGGTACATAACAAACCTTTTACCCATATTACAGCTGTCTACACAATATTCCTTATCCAAGTGGAGCTGTAATACAGTTTTGTCAAGGATGTCTTTTCCCTCCTTCTGGACAGGAGAGGAACTGAGAAGGGGTGGAAAGGGGATGCTGGTAGTCTCCTTGTGCTAAATATTACCATAGGGAGGTAAGTTCCACAGGCCTCCCAGAGGATGGCATGGGAGTCAAGGATGGCCTACATTCTGGTGCATAGACTATATAAGACTGGTCTTGATGGCTGAGAACTACTGTAAGCCCACCTACAGATCTCTGAACCTGATCCTACTCTAGCCCTAGGAAGGAAGAGTGGCTCTTTCCCTGATCAGAATAGGATTGCTGGTCAGGTGAAGGCATCTAAACTGACTTTGTGAACACAGAAGTTTCTTTCCGTGTAAGGACTTGCCCTTTCAGCACTTGCAAAGTCTGAATGCCTAATAATGGGGGAAAATAAATGAAAGAAGGAGAGTAGGGGGAAGATCTAATCCTTAATGTGATTCTTAGTCTTCCTTCCCTGGATGGCTCAGGCAGCTCCTACAGCTAGGATATTAGTCATATACTGCACTTCCATTTACACTGTAGGGTCTTTTCTAAGGATGCTTTGCATCACTACTCTTCAGTAGTGGAACCTTACTGGTTTATAAGCAAGATTTCTAAAAGCTCAAGAACTGATACTCGTTAAGATGACTAGTCCCTAAAATACAGTTGTGAAAACAGGTTTACCCCTCAACTCGGGGTGTATTACCTCAGGGAACTATTAAGATTTATTTACTATTGCCAAATCCTTCTGAGAAAATTAGGTTATCAGTTTATACAAATTGATTACTTTGCTTCAACCTATGCGTCAGATTTTATTACATTCTCATATACTTTACATCAGTGATTATTTGAAGGAAGAAGTATATGCTCAACTCAACATAACTCGGTACTGCTGTTATCCATAAATAGGCTGTTGACTTAAATGGAGCACTCAGCCAAGCTGAGCAGGACTTGGGCTACAGTCTAGTACTGGTTTTGCACAGGCTCAAAAACAAATAGGAAACCTATTCTCTGCCAGAGCCATAGTTGCTTTTGTTAGTATTAGACCTGAATTCCTTGCACTTTACCTTGTTAGGTAAATTTAAAACCATTTGTAATATGACAGAAAGGATAATGAATCAAATAGTTTACTTTTTAAAAAAAAAAATTCAAATGACTGTTCTTGCATCAATAGGAAGTAGGGATTTAAATAAAGTACCACAATGCTGAATCACACCATCTTGAGATATGATCACAGAAATTAAACTACAATTTGGTAAAATATCTTACCATATTTGCCTTTATAACATTTTAATTACAAGTGTTTTACAAGACCAGTAGTGTTGCTCTCAAGGTGGAGAAGCCAAGTCACAGATGAGTGAGATTTAGTTTTCAATGGACATGCCAAGGGAATCAGGGCCTAACTTTCTAAAGGTACAGATAGAACATCAGCTTGTGGAGTCAGCAGAGATAAAGGCCTGGACCAGTGGTACTGTTTGGAGCTCAGATTCATTTGCTGTCTTTGGGACAGAGAGCAATTGTGCCTGACCCTTGAACAATAGGCGAGCCAATGTGTGGGAAATCATCTGAGATTTCCTAAAGCCTCCTAGAAATTTTGTTTGGGTTTCAGATAGGATTAGTGGCAAACCCTTAGCTATCAAGCTGTGTGTGCCTTTTTTATACCACTGCAATTGCACATTTGGAGTGGAAAGCCTCAACTATCCACACAGAGTGTGGCTGAGTTTAACAAAGACATCACAATGTCATGATGGAGATTACTTGGAAAATGCTCTCCCAGATTATCTCCAAATAATTAGACAAAGGAATTGACATTTTTTCAGAGGGCTTCTTCTGTTAATTTCTTTCTGAGTGTGATAAACAACTCAGAATTAGTATTAGTATGTATTAGTATGATAAAAATAGATACATTTTGGTATTGCAAAACCACAGAATAGCTGAGATTGAAAAGCGCTTCTGGAGATTGTTGAGTGCAACCTGCTGGTCAAAGCAGGATGAGCTAGAGCAGGTTGTTCATGATTGTGTTGAATTGTGCTTTGAATATCTCCAAGGACGAAGACTTCACAGCCTACCTGGTCAGCCTGTGTCAGTGTTCAACAACTTTCATGTTTAAAAGTTTTTTCCCATGTTTAAATTGAATTTTCTGTACTCCTGTTTGTGCCTAATGCCTTATGTTCGATGGTTACCACTGAGAGAAGCCTGGCTCTGTCTACTTCATTCTCTCCCATCAGGTATTCATCCGCATGGATAGGATTCCTCTAATCAAATTTGTGTCCCTGCATTGGACTCACTCTGGTATGTTTAAGCCCATCTTGCACTGGGGAGCAGTGGACCACACCCAACACTCGAGATGTGTCTCACTAGTGCTGAGTAGAGGGGATCAATCACATACACAGTAAGTAGTAGAACTATCTTAACAATCAAGTTAATAAAAAATCTCTGCATTTCACAAAAATGAAACATTTTAATAAATATCTGAACCCCATATTTCTAATTACACATGATTAAATTTATTTTTGCAACACTATATGTTTGGAATAAATACTTGGAGGTTATTTATGTCAGAAGGAAATCTTATATTGAATACCATGTTACTATTATGAAACTGAAAGGTCAATATTACATTGCCTTTTTTTGCATAAACAGAAATTTAAATAAAAATCCACTTAAAATTTAGTACAAAAAGTGACCACTAGGAAAGGAAAACAGAGAAAAAAGAAAGCACAACTTCTACACAATTCTCTAAATGTTGTTAAATCTCTAAATGATATTTGTCTGAATCATGGTAAATCAATATCACAGCAGATGGTGCCTGACAATTTACATCCTGTTACCAACAGCATCTCCACAAACATTGTCTTCTGTATTCTACAAAATCTACCACACAGAGATTTGCTCCCAAATCTTTAGTTGTCACCTCTCTTTTGGTACATGTAATATTTTTGAGACCACAGGGCAAGAATTAACAATGGAAGTTCATAATCTTGCTGTACTGTGGAACAAAGCAATTTTAGTAAGTGTTTGTCTCTAATAAAGGACCATGATGATTCTGAAAGCAACACCTAAAATAACAGAAAGCTGGTAAACTACTGTCAAGAGTGTTACATTTTAGCCAGAAGTAGACCAATGTACTTAGCACTTTAATCTTGATCAAAATACAAGAGACATCAGATTTCACTGGTTTTCAGCAGGTCAGAAGAGTAGAGTGTTCAGATTATTAGTTAGATAAAAAAGGTGCACTTTGTTGTACTGCAACCACTGGAAAATAGATACTGACTTTCGCATTAGCGCTGAACAGAGTTTTCCAAAGCCACTTCAAGCAGTGCCATCTGCTCATGTAGCTAAGGAAGACTCAGGCATATTCCTAGATAGCTTCTTGATAACCAGAGGTTAAAGAGATCCTGCCGACACTCTATATCATTGTGGAAGTTCAAACAACAGGTAGAGATATGTAGGGACCGATAATTTAACTGAAAGATTCCTAAGCAGTGCCTGGAAGTTCTCTAGGAGGGAGGCTCAGCTTACAGGTGCTCCTGTCAATCATTTTTATCCTAAAATAAAGGAGCAACCAGACTAAATAACCATGTGGAATGGGCATAATGGTGCTGATTTAAGAAACTGCAATATCTCAAAAAGAAGTTACTAAATATATCTATGGAATACTGTGAAACAGGAGACATTATAGCACATTTTTAAATACTTAAAGTCCTTTCACACCCACTTGTTTAGAAAAGCACATTCAAAGGTAAATGAAGGCTCCCTAAGACAAGCCTCTTCATTGTTGGAAACCTAGTGTCATTAATATATCCTAAGTAAACAAAATGAGAAATTATTAAACTTTCAATTAAGCACTGTCAGATATATTATAATTGTGTGGAAGAAATATCATGCAAGATGAATTGTTCAAGAGCTAACAGAAACAGTGGATAAAGAAAAATTATTTAATAGAGAGTATTATGAAATTATAGATGTTTCAGCATGAAATGTATGAGAAAGCAGAGGTGGTCAGATGCTTCCTAAGTGGACAAGCTGCTTTTGTCCTCCTCAATAAAGGAAAGAGATAGGGAACAGAGCACAAATATCTACATGTGTTTTGCACTATTTTCCAACACCTATCTATGTGTGGCATACTTAATTCATTGTACAAGACTTTTAGAAGTTATGTAAAACTAAGACACTAATACAAATCTCCAACTGTATAGTCTGAAATCAAGCTGTTCTGAGTTGGAGTGATAATGGTATCATTTTGCCTGTATTTCTTTGTTAGTGAAATATAGACAGATGTGCATTCAGCAAACAGCTGTGTCAGTGGCATGTAAGACTGCTCGGGATCTTTCCTCCAGCAGTTCACAGCCCTTCTGCAGCTTCTCCATGCACTGGATTTCAAAAAATTTCTATTTTTGTTTTATTTGCCCATCAGACTCTTTGGCATAATTATGCCAGGAATTCTGCTGCCACATATGAGGTAGCAATAGGACAGGGAAGAGATGAGAGGTAGATGAGGCAGGTACTTCAGACTTCAATAGTTACAACTGCAACATAGAGATACCTGTCCAGCATGCCTTACCTTCCCTTTGTTGACAAATCTTGAGCTTCCTTATTGTACAAGATTGACAGCCCTTTGCCTGAATCATAGAATCATAGAATCAGCCAGGTTGGAAGGGACCTCTGATACCATCAAGTCCAACCCTTGATCCAACGCTGCCATGGTTACTAGACCAGGGCACTGAGTGCCACATCCAGTCTCATCTTAACCTCCAGGGACAGAGGATCCACCACTTCCCTGGGCAGCCCATTCCAATGCCTCATTACCCTCTGTAAAGGATTTCTTCCTAATATCTAACCTAAACTTCCCATGGCAGAGCTTAAGACCATGCCCTCTTGTCTTACTGATAGCTGCCTGGGAGAAGAGACCAACCTCCACCTGGCTACAACCTCCTTTCAGGGAGTTGCAGAGAGTGATGAAGTCTCCCCTGAGCCTCCTCTTCTCCAGGTTAAACAGCCCCAGCTCCCTCAGCCTCTCCTCATAGGACTTGTGCTCAAGTCCCTTCACCAGCCTTGCTGCTCTTCTCTGGACCTGTTCCAGCACCTCAATATCCTTCCTGAACTGAGGGGACCAGAACTGAACACTACTCCAGGTGTGGCCTCACCAGCACTGAGTACAGGGGAAGAATCACTTCCCTGGTCCTGCTGGCCACACTGTTCCTGATCCAGGCCAGGATGCCATTGGCCTTCTTGGTCACCTGGGTACACTGCTGGCTCATGTTCAGCTTCCTGTCAATCCAGACTCCCAGGTCCCTTTCTGCCTGGCTGCTTTCCAGTCACTCTGTCCCCAGTCTGTAGTGCTGCATGGGGTTGTTGTGGCCAAAGTTCAGGACCTGGCACTTGGCCTTGTTGAACCTCATCCCATTGGAATCACCCCAACTCTCCAGTCTGTCCAGGTCCCTCTGCAGAGTCCTCCTGTCTTCCAGCTGATTGACATTCCCCCCCAACTTAGTGTCATCTGCAAATTTGCTGATGGTGGACTCAATCCCCTCATCTAAATCATCAATAAAGATATTAAACAGAACTGGGCCCAACACTGATCCCTGGGGGACATCACTAGTGACTGGCTGCCAACTGGATGCAGCACCATTCACCACCACTCTCTGGGCCCGGCCCTCCAGCCAGTTCCTAACCCAGCAGAGACTGCCCCTGTCCAAGCCGTGGGCTGCCAGCTTTTTCAGGAGTATGCTGTGGGAGAGGGTGTCAAAGGCTTTGCTGAAGTCCAGATAGACCACATCCGCAGCCTTCCCCTCACCCACCAGGCAGGTCATCTGATCATAAAAGGAGATCAGGTTGGTCAGACAGGACCTGCCCTTCTTAAACCCATGCTGGCTGGGTCTGATCCCTTGTCCATCCTGTAGGTGCTGTGTGATTGCACTTACGATGATCTGCTCCATAACCTTGCCAGGCAGTGAGGTCAGGCTGACAGGCCTGTGGTTTCCTGGGTCCTCTTTCCGGCCCTTTTTGTGGATGGGCATGACATATGCCAACTTCCAATCATCTGGGACCTCCTCAGTGAGCCAGGAAAGACAATAAAATGAGTCACTTTACTGAGAACAGAGTCAAATAATCTGGATAGTTATCAAGCCCTCTCTTCTCCATCGGAGTAATACACTTAACAGAGACAGACAACAGCTAGGATTTCTGTTCTGCAGAATACCTTGGAAGACTCAGATCTGAAGTCACATGACCGAATTTTTTAAATATCCCCAAGAAACACATACCCTGAAATGCTTCAGTTTTGCCAGGGTTTCTATATTTTCAAATTATTTCCTAGGCCCCATCTTACAGTTAGCAGATAGGCAGTCCAAAGAAGCTCTGAAATGGTTTCATCAGTGAGTGGGGAAGATGGGTCCCAGATCTTCATGTTGCTAAGGGGCTGGGGCAACTGGAAGCCCTCACATTCTCTATCTCCATGAGACTCAGATAGATTTGCTCCTTCTAGGCCCTGGGCATCATAAGCCATCTTGACATCCCCAGCAACCTTCTCACCTTAATTCACACCTTGGGGGAAGTTCTCTGACTACTGTTGATGTTTAATTTGTAGATGACCATCACAAAACAATTCTATTCTTCCTAATTGAAGAGAGAAATATCATTCCTGAGGTGTGATTCATCTCATTGCAGGTTCATTGTAAGAGGAACTGTGCCTGAAAAGTGCGTATTTCTTTCCACTGACTGGAAGGAGAACCTAGAGTGCTCAGACATACTAGTCATCCGAGATGATTCACCCTACACATCTAGCAGAAGCTAAAATGTAGATTGGACAAATCTGCTATAACATTAACATTTGACGAAGTAGAGATGAGGGGTTTCTTTCTAAAATGAGGCAAAAGGGACACCTCACCTGTCTCCCCAATCACCAGGCTCCAGTACATCTCCTTGCTTTCTTTGTAGTCCACATAGCTGATATTATTTTCTGGTGTGTGACACAAATTCTGAGAGGAGAATACAGAGACTGGGAACACAGGCTTTCCTGCCACTGGCAAGTACTCTTTTTGCTTTGGTGTTCCATACCTGAGGTTATACAGTAATGACAATAGACTACAGGAGGTCCTTAAAATGACCAACAGATCCCTTTGCAAGGGGTCTAGTAGCCTCCATTAAAGAAGATGACATATCCCATCCTAGCTAGACTCTTTTTGCTTTTCAAAGCTGTTTTAGTTTATCCCTGCAGTTTGCAGAAAACTGTCAAAATTCAGCAGAGAGAAAGCCCTTAGGCTAAAGAAATAGTTTGTCCCATCAAATTCCATTTAACTTTAGCTGAGTTATAAACTGTTAAAAACCACAAACTCCCCATTAAAACTTGAAATCCTCAAGAAAATTTATTTTTGGCACAGTAAGAAAACAAGTTAAAAAAGAGGGGTTTATGCATTGGTTTGTTGCACTGCCAAGCAGCACCAGTGGGCTCTGGAGGACACGAGACAGCGGGAGCCTGGGCCAGGTGTGGTTGCTCTGGCCATGCTTCTCCTTATACCTATACATGGTCCCTTCATATCCTGGTACATAAAGCAAAATCTGTTCAGTCCAACAAAACATTTAACCAGCCTCTAAAGATACAGCATCAAGCACAGGCTTTTCATCTCCCATCTGGGATGACAGTCTTCTCTGGCCAACAGCTAATACAGCAGGTGGAGCACTGGACCACTGGGTCAGCAAGACTAAGTCCCACAGGATAACCTGCTTCTGAGAAGGAGATTGTTAAGGTTACAGAGATGAAAATTTCTTTAAAGATTTTTCTTAAAAGGAGAAAAGTTAAATTTAAAACCACATGAATAATCTCCATATCCATCATGATATAGTCTACTTTTATTCCTCTGTGCTATTTTTTCCCTTGTTGTGATCCAATTCATCCCACATAGTGTAATGATATTCCTTGCAGAGGGAGAGAATAGTGATTGCATATGAAACCATTATATGATTTTTCCTTCATTTTTGGGGGCCTTGTAATTCTGATCAGGTCTTTTTTTCCCCCCTACAACATACAAGAAATATTGATGAACTGATATGCATTTGATAAATTTTCTTTTATATTTTCTGACCATTTCTTCCTAACTTCCTGTCACTGATATGTCACAGACTTATTTTGTTTGATTTAGTTTTGTCTACAAAATTCATTATAATTAGAAAAACTGTTGTGTTGTTTAATCAGTGCCCCTAGCACCATAAAAATGTTGTTGTTATTATTATCACATTTTTGTCACTACTAGCATATATAGTAATATTGTAGCTATCTTAAACAAACTAACAGGATTTTTTTTACCTCCTCTTTCAGATTTTACTGACAGAAATTTTTGCCTGAAAAAATAGTTTCTTTAAAAAAAAAATTAAAAATTCACATTGATGTCTTATAATTTCATGCCTTTGTTACTATGTATTTTTTAAATATCTTCACTGGGTTCAGTGCTTATACTATTGAAAACTTTGCAGTTAGTCAACACATACCTAAGTTAAAAGTATTTGGTTCCTCTAATATTTTCTCCTGAGTATCAGGAATTTTGATAGTTGCAGGGGCTCAGACACTGCTAAATTCAAATGAACAATTAATCTGAGTTGTATAATATAGCTTCAGAGCATACAAAAATCTGAATTCATCTATGATTGTGCACCACTACAACCTGCTACAACTGTTAAAAATGTAAAGGCAGACAGAAGGTTATTACAGGCACTTGTAAGATAGCTAGTTAGCCCTTATTTTAAGAGATTTTTTTCCCCCTTTCTTTTCTTGTATGAGTGAAAGGAAGATTGAATCAATCATTAATGAAACCTGGCCAGAACAACAGAGAGTCAAGTAACTATTGAATAAATACTGGTTTCAGAATAGAATTCAGTATCATAAAATGTATCTTTTAAATGAAAATTTAAAGAAAGGTTGTGGAATTCCCCGCACTGGAGATATTCAAGAACCATTTGGATGCAATCCTGTGCCTTGTGCTCTAGGATGATCCTGTTTGAGCAGGCAGGTTGGACCATATGACCCACTGTGATCCTTTCCAAGTGGAGCCATTCTGTGATTCTGTGATTCTGTGAACATGACACACCCTCCCAAAAGGAAATGTGAGTTGTTCTAATACAGCTCTGAAATACACACTTGACATTAAAAAAATAACAGACAAGACTTCATATTTGAGAACCTTTAGAACATTGTATGGCATTTATATACAAAACCTCCCTTCATTTATAGTTCAGGTAGATTGCACACAGGTGAGAAACTTCCAGAAAGACTATTGAAGAGCACCAGCTGCTCTACATAGATTTCAGATATCTTATTGTAAAGATTTAGTACACAGTGTGTGCAAGGAGGAGCTTTGAACCTGGGAATAAGCCCTTTTACTTGCAGAAGCGAGATGTCCTTGGCAGATGTCTTATCAGAAACCACCGGATATTTCTATCCATTTTCTTCAGCTTATGAGGAGAGGGGACTTCAGCCCCGTCAAGCTCTGAATGCTGTGTCAGCCTGTCCTTGGCTGAAGAGGAAGCTGGAGCTAGGAGAAGTGATGGATGGGCTCCCTTCACATTCAACCTCAAGGCAAGTGTTTCCGAGAGAAGTGTGGTGGAAGATGACATGAAGAAGAAAAAAGTTGGAAACTGCCTCATAATTTTGCTGACAAATCAAGAAACCTATTAAAGAGTTAAGAAGAGCTGAGGGAAGTATTGCTCCACAGGGACTTTGTACAACTGGAGTGGAATTGTCCATTTCTGAAGATGGCTCTTATTCCTCCAAGCCATGCTGGTGTCTGAGGGGAGGGCCTTTGAGCAGTTTACATCTACAGAGTCCACCTAAAACCAAAGGTTGTAGCACTTCCTTATAAATTGTTTACAAAAATTATTCCACCTGCCACAGCAATGCAAAAAGCAAAGAGCTGCAGCTGAATTTATATTACGCATGCAACTTTTTCATATCTGAACAGATCTTTATGCAAAATGTTTATCAAAAGCAGACTTAACTACTGGCTACATCACAAAAAGTGTTTATTACCCCAACTGGTGTGGATCAGAGTGACTGATTATATCCAAGTAGGAATCTGCACATTATTGATTTAGAAGTAGTTGATGACACTGCTTTGTCATGTGGCTGATGGTATAGTAGAGATTACAATAACAGCATTTTATCAATTAATCAAGATACAGTCATTAAGCTGAAACAGAGGAATAAGCATTCCTGTAATGAGCACAGAAGTGACTTTTCATAGTTGAGCAGAGAAAGCAGTAGTTCCCATAAGACTTACTGCACTTTACAGACACAATTTTCACAATTGCTTCTAAACATAATACATAATAATTCCTAACATGAGCTAAAAGAAAACTTTTGAAACTTTATCCTAAGATAACAACCATATTTTGCATAGAGTTTTTTAATGCAGGTCACTCTAACTTGACAACACAGTGAATAACATTTTTGCAAGTTTTCCATCAGTTAAAATGTTTTGTCTTCTTAAGACAACAACTTCAGGCATCATTCACAAAATATTAACTTGCCTTTCAGTTGAGAAAGACTTTAAAGCTAATGTAGAAAATGACAAACCTTTTTCTGTGGCCACTGATCATTCAAACCATGGATATATAAAACTATTTATGATATACTGTTTATTACTGCATGGTCAACATGGGAATATTCCATAAAGTTCAAGACAACAATGAAACTGTAAGAAATGCCTGTAACTGTGAAGTGTGTACTACAGTCAACTAGCTTGAATTTGGTAATGCATCATCTGTGACAACATTATAACTGTACTGCTAATGAGGACTTTGGGATGTACCTTTCTGTCCACAGATAAATGGAAAAGGATAACAAGTAGTTGCTTCTTGCTAAATACCTTGGTCTACACAATACAGCAAAGCATTCAAAAGATAAATCAACAGATAAACTTGCTCACTGTATATCAATGATTTTGACTTTTTTTTTCTGTAATTCCAAGTTTTAAAACTACTGAAGATCCTGAATTCTGTTGTTATGAAGCTGTCAGGTAGGGTAGCCTGCACCGCAGCTCTTTCCATATCTTGTGATGGAAAGAATATTCAAATGGTTTTCTGTTATGAGAAGTTCCTACAGAATGGTTGAGCTTTCCCCCTTGAAACTTTTAACTTCTTTGAAAATGTTACATTTTGGGAAGAAGCAGACATAGTTTTGGTGGGTTTTATTTCTCTTAATTACTGAATGCTACATGCAACCCTTTCAAAATTAGAATACTCCATATGTGCTGAAGTTTATGAACTCACTGAGAAGTAAAATACAATAGAAACAACATCAGGTATGTTGGTCAAGAATGCCATTCTTATTTAAAAGTATGACATGATGAAGCAGGTAAAATTGGAACTGGAACTAGAAATATAAATTCATATGATTTTCAGTTTGAATTGAGGATCAACAATATCTTAATCTAGTCCCTTTGTTAAAAAAAATTACTTTTTAAGGAAATCATAAGGATTTCTGAAAGGTTGAAACCTGACAAAAGGTTAGATTATAAAAAAATATGAAAAAAAATGTGTGTACTGAACAATTCAATAAGAGGTTTATACATATTTCAGATGTTTTATATCAGAAAATAGGTAACATTCTACCCTAAAATTTTGGTTATTTCGGTTTACTAAACCATATGGCTTAAGAACCACTTCATTATGTCCAGTTTATGCTATACCTAGACTACCTCTTCCAGTTTTGAGGGGATTGTTTCAATGAGCTAGTTTCTTTCTGATTCTTCGATATCCATTTCATAAATTTGTCTACCCTACTCTGACCTTCATTTTTATCATCAGTAAATTTTTCTGTAAGAGACACTAGTTTCTTAATTAGAAATACTGTCTCTAGAGTCAATACTTTTTCAAGAAATCCTATTTGTTTACTTCTCTCTGTAGCATATCCCTGTTAGCTTTTCGTTGCAACTGGGGAAGAAAAAGGAACTTCTGTGCTGACAGATTCCATGCAGTGTACTGACAGTAAATGGGGTGTGAAACATGCAGGCATAAAAGCAAACTAGATGAAAATGGCTTCTAGCCATGTGTATTTATTTTGCTAGCACATGCGTTGAGAAAATGTACATTCATTTCAAATAGCTGTGAAAAAAATCACCTGTTTCTGTGCAACAAACTTTTAATCCTTGTTTACAGCAATTGAGCTTCATCTTTGTCATTAACACTCTCATATAGTTACTGTGGACATCGTAATGCCACACAGCTGCAGCAAGGAGAGGATAGAGGAACATCATTTGTTGTAGGAAATAGTATAAAAACAACAAATAAGATAATTTTCATTTTCTCCATTTCCCCCACTCCTCCTTCCTCTCATACATGTTAGCACGTTCCTTGTCTATATACATAAAGACATTTATATGTATTTCTCAGGAGTAAAAATGAATAAATGAAAGGACCTGAACTCAGACTTCAAATTTTAGTTCCTCCAAAGGAGTCAGAGAGCTACATTCATCTAAAAGCCATACTTCAGTTCTGACTGCTTGGGAAGGAGCCCAGTCCTCTTTGTCGGACCTGAAGAGAATGGTCAAAATGATATGGGGAGGCTTTTCTGCCCACCTCTCTGCAGATGCCACAGGATTCTAGCAAAAGTGGCAAGAAAAGCAGGTAGTACCGTGTAATCATCCTTTATGAGAGGCTTAACTGGATGATAGCCTAATGGCAATAGTTTTTCCATCACATCTTTTACCTGGCAGAACAGCTCTGGTATTAGGCGTCTTCTTTCAGCTGGGCTTTACTTTGTGAGATCCCTGACAGAGAGCAACATTGTCCTCCAAGTCCCTGACAGAGCAAGATCCCCAAGGAGAACTCTAGTACATGCCTGGAGGGAAGTCATTAAGAACTGAGATTTCAAAGCTCTCTTTCCTCGTATAAGGAGTGAGGTATTTTCTATTTGCAGTTGTATGCTTCTTTTTTTTTCCCCCAGCAGAGAAGAAGAAAGAAAATGAGAAATACATTCCCAAAATCTGACAGTAACCATAGCTTGAACTTACTCAGGTTCTCAGAGAAGCACATAGCAGGTCTGTGACTTCACTGCAAGCTAAGGCCAAGTTCTGTCTAACACATGTTTTCCTGTGCAGCTGTGGTTTGAAAAAACCATACCTTGGGATGTATGTTGTTGTTCTCTGTGCGTGCTTACTGAGATCAATTTGAACTGAAATAGTTGTTTCCTTTAAAAGACTCTAGCTAGTTGTATCTCAAACTTATCCCATGGTAACTTAGGAAATACTGCTCGACTGAACAGCAATTAAGGGGTAAGATGAAGGATGACAGTCAAGAGGGTAATGGTATAGGTTAACAACTTGTAGCTGGTGTGAGAAATCCAGTTATTATCCAACAACAGAAATTTAACTATTCTTAACCTCACCCTCAAAAGGAAAACAAGAGTACCTGCCACAGTGTGATTTACCCTTCCCTAAACAAAACAGAAGAATAAAAAAAGGAATATAAAAATTGGCAGAGGAAAAGCAGCTGCTGAGATAAGCACTACCAGCCTCAAAGGAAGAACTGGAAAAATTATAGAAGTGATCAGAACAAAGAACCTTTGACACCTGGACCAGAAAGCTGAATGCACATGCAGCCTGTGGCTTGGTACCCATGTACTGCTTGGCATGCCATGTACCTCGAGTACCCACTGCTCCCTGGACAACAAAGTGGTCAGGTGACATTAAAAAGGACTACTTATCACTGCTTAGTTTTGTACAATTTTGTTTGTTCCCAGTAAGCTTCTCCATTAGACTTGTACCATCTTTACCTTCGCTGCCAACTGTTTGATTACTTGCTGTGTGGGTTTATTCCTCCATCACAGCTGTGGCAGTGAAGCAGAGAAAAAAGGGTGAGGGACCAGGAGAGGAACTGCTTAGGTGAGGGCAGAGTTTCTTTCTAAAAGCAAAAGTTGTAGGTGAGAAAATAGTAATTGTAGGACAGTGTTCAGTCAGTGGAGTGTAGTTGTAAGTGCAAATTAAAGCTCAGAGGAAAGTGTAACTCTGAAAGTGGGCTTGATGCCAATTAAATAGAAATGCAACATGAAACTCTTTGCAGAAGAAACATCAGTTCCACAGCTCTGTCACTAAAGTCTGTTTCCTTCACTAGAAGATGCCTTTCCCATTAAAAAAGCCACAGTCTCATTCTTGTCTCAAAATAACTCATAATTTTCTTCCTTTGGTTATGACTGTTCAGTTCCTTGTCATCGCAGGAAACTGAGTTAAACTGATGAGTTGCTGTTGTAATTTTCTGGAGTCAATTTGAGGTTCATGCAAGACCATCAGGGAGAAATATATAGAGCTCAATGGGGTATTAGCTTTGACCCTGCGTTTTATATCCCCTCTTCTCCACACCTAGCCCAAAATAGTGCAGAAACAAGCCAAGAACACTGCCACTACCTACTACTATTGAACTGATGACTTAGATTTCTCAAGTAATTTACAAATGATAGAAATGTTGTTAGCAGCTCCAAAATCCAGCCTTCAAAATTATCGCTGCCACTCTTGACCATATGTGTCCTAAATATAACTTCTTTTTTTCTATGAGAAGTATGATTAGGAGACTTAGTGAGCCTTATATTTTTAAAATTACGCCACAATTATTTCCCTGTGTTTGCTTCTTTGCAGCTTTTAGAGTTTCCTGTGTCACGAATCCCCATTGCCAGTCTAGGGACTTTGTTAGAACTTTACCTTATAAGACCTTGATTGGAGATTACACCAGGATATACAGCCATGTAGATTAGGAATCGTCTTGTAAACAGACTTCTAGATTATATGTCTGCTAGTTGTCACTGTCTCTACTAACAAAAGAAGGACATTACAGAAAAAAAATAATATCTAGAGGTTACAGTAGATTAGTAACTCAGTCAAGAACACGCTGACACAAGAAACTTCAATCCAATTGTGCGATGTACAGACGTTTCACAATTGGCAAAGAATGTAATTTTTCTGCCACACACAGCACTGCTGAGAACCTGTCTGAAGTACAAAAATATAAAAATATGAAAATCCCAGAAGAGAGTAACACTATTTCCAAGAGCTTTAGAAAACAGACTGATGAGAAACAATTGTCAAAAATTTTGTTTCTTCTATCTAGAATAGAGAGACTTAAAGAAAAAGAGAAACAGAGGTCAAATGCTTTCCACATATTCTAAAATAAACAGTTTCTACCATCAATGGTTTGATTTTGCACCAAGCATAGAATGGAAAGTTCTTTGCCACAAAAGATAAATATTCCAAGTATAAGGGAAAAACACCTTCCAAAGGTGGTTTATTGATATATTGAAACATGGATATTAGGAATATTTTACACTTTCAAAGCAGTGCAAAAGACATGCACTTAACGTTCCCCACAGAAGGGAGATGGCTAAAAGGACTTCTTCAAGACCTCCTAGGATTACTTTCTTTAATTAAGATACTCACATATGTGCACAACAGAAATCCTACACACTCAACTTTCAGAATATCCCACCAAGCTGCCTCAATATGGAAACAGTGTGCCAGTTAAAAAATGTTGCTACCATCACCAGAGGCTCATAGAGATATTTCATTCATCAAATATCTGTTGATATTAGCTGCCAAGTAGACAGCTGTCCTAGTAGTGAAGTCCTCTCTTTCCTGGTTCCTCTCCTATTCCTGGTAATGTTTCATGTTAGTCTAGTACAGATTGTATATAATCACTGTTCTCTCCCCATTTCTACTTATAGCAATTTGCTGTCTTCATAGAATTCAAGCACCTTTTGTTTTATTTTATATTGTATTTAATATATTATCTCTATAAACCATATGTTAATCTGACTTTTACAATGGAACAGCTGCCTTGGATTTAGTGGGATGGTTCAGAGAGCTCTCAAGATCACTTACTCTAAAATCAGTGGAGCAGGTTTGTATTCCTCTGACAGAGCCCCCAGTCAATGTTCAGCAAGCACATACCTACTCATGATGTGTTATGATCCAGGTGTTAAGGGGAAAGCAGGATGGACATTTGAATGGGAAGGTGCTGTTTCAGCAACTGAGACTTTACTGAAACAAAATGCTTTTTAAGCAGGAGGTGTTGATTGCTGCTTCAGTCCCAGCATAGATTTTAACAAAAGATGGGCTCCAAAATTATGTTACATGCACAGTATTTCCCTATCTTAGCCTTCTGACTGAAAACAAGATGAAGTGGAAAAATAATGTGTAATGTACTCCTAATGATTTATCCTGTAAAACTGTGGTACCTGAGTTCAGCTGAGATCCATAGTCATCATCCTAAAACCCTTATCACCTATAGTGTTTGCATACAAATTATATTCCCTCTAATCTCATAAATCCTAATTAGTTTTAACTCTAATGCCTTAGAGTCTCTGATTAAGGAGATCATAGTATCTCACTTTGCTGCAGAATCCCTCAAGAAGCAAAATAGAGCATTTGAAGGATAGTCTGATATAAAATTAATAACCTAAAAGCACCATGTTCAGACCTGATATCTTTAATTAAGAAAATTCCAATTGTCTCCTTTGGAAGTTCCTAAGAAATAATAGGACAGATAAAAGCAAAACATTCACAAAAGGAAAGCAGCCATTTAGCAATTTAGTTCTTATGACTGACTCTAAGAAATACTTGTAGGACAAATGTATTTTATACTGGCGTGGTTTACCAGAGAGAAATCTGGGAGCTTGCATCTGAACTATGCACTTACTGGTTTATAACTGGAAGAATGTTGAAGGGCTTACTGCATTGCTGGTGCAAAATGTTACCTGTAACCTGGGGAACCCCCTTTTCCTAGACTTATTATTTGGTCTTTGTATATCTAATGCTGCCTTAAAAGACACAAAAGCCAATTGCTTCGCATGCTTTACTATTCTTGACACTAAAGATAATGGTCTGCCATACTTTGTGCTCTCTTCCCTTCTGTTTTAGGTTTGTCCTTTATAACCCCCGCCTTTATGGCACGACTATCAATTTGCTTTGTATTTCCTGTCAGTAAAACCTGGTTCTCTTTTTCACATATGTAGACTTGTTCTGTTCCTCAGATAGGCTTTTTGAGTGCTAGCTTGGAAATTCAGTTCGAGCTTCCCTAGGTTAAACTTAGTTCCACTTCATTTGTTGACTGTATATTCCCAAACAGTTTTTGCAGCATTGCAGTGCTCTATCTTCTTACCTCAGAGAGAGACCCATCATGTGTCAACAATAATAGCATCCATTTCCACTAATGTAACTTAAAGCTATACTGCTTGCCTCATCTGTCTGCACTGAGACAAACCCTCCAGAATGACTTTGTGTCCTTGCAGACATGTAGAGTGCCATATACACAAAAAATTATATGTAACAAGTAGAGCTGGTTTTAAAAGTATTCTTTCCATAGGAACTGTTGACCAAAAATTTAAGAACAAATATAGTTGCTTTATTAAAAGCAAACCCTATCATATTTCGATTCCTTAACATCACCTTCCTCACTTACTTGTTTTCCTTTCCTCCCTCTCTCTTTCCTTCTGCTGAAAAGAAGGGAAAAAGAGTGAACAGAAAGCAGTCAAGTGAACAGGGCAAGTCCTCAAATTTTCCTTCTTAAGGGTCTCATTCTCTATTTTCTTCCTTTCACTTCCTCTATCTTTCAGAAGCACACTTTAAAAAGAGAAAGTAAGAAAAAAGAAATTCTGAAACTTTTCTTTCTAATCTTCTCTTTCTCTTATGACTGGGAAGGGGGATAAACCATCAAGATGCACAGAAGAAACGAAGTTAATTTTGATATTTTCAAGGCAATATACTCCAAAATCTTTCCAAATGAAAGCAGTTTATTCAATTCTAATCACGGATATCTGTAAGGTGACAAGACAAAATAAAGTGATTTTCTCTCAAGCAACTTGAGATGTTAGGTTATACCTAAAGTTTTCCTTTGACTTTGATGTTGGTTAAAAATCTTCCCCTTCCAAAGGTGACAGAGAAAGAGCAGCTGTGGACAGTTTAATTACAGCTGAATCGGCAATAATGCCTTCTGCAGAAATCCCCCTGCCTTATACATTCATGGAGATTTTACCCTCTGCTGTCTCTCTTCTCAAATTTAATTTGCCCTCAGCTCTTTGCAACATGACACATCTCCTCAAGGAGTTCGCCTCTGTATTTCAGGGGGATATTTGGCTTCCCTATACTCACAGAAATTGTGTCTGCTCTGCTGAATCAGAAGATGCACAGATCTGTCTGTGAACTGGATTTGTTGTGCATTCAGTGGTTACAGTATGAAAGCTTCCAAAGCCATGGAAGAGTAAGGGTCAACAAAGAGTCCATATTCAGGAGAGCAGGGCAGAAATTTAACCCCACTGCTCTTGGGATGGCTGGCTGACACAGCCACCTGCCTGTTGCCACATCACAAAGTGGGGAATAGCTTGTTAATGGGGCCCCACACAGTGTCTGACATCCTTTTCCCTACGGAACCTGCATCTAAGCCAGACACTCACAATATCAGACAAGCATATGATGAGGACCAGCAGCACAAAACCACCAAGCAATGAACTCTGGCTGTTTACATTCCCCATTGACTGCAGCATTGTTAGTGCTGGGTGATGCAGGTGTCAGGCACAACACACAGTTGGATGGGTGATAGAGGGAGGTTTATGCTGCCAGGCTAAAGCCACAAGTACAGTTTGAGGTCACATCTGCACTTTCCCGCTGGACTTCCCACAGGACGACATCTGCTATCTCCCTGCCAAAACATGGGCATGTGTTCTGTTACCCAGTGTCAGCAAGCTGTGTGGTGATGGCTACATTTCTCCTTATGCAAACAGAGGACTTTATCACTGTAAATGACTACAACCCTAAACCAAGTGTCATGAATTCATTCAACCGCTCTGAAGAATTAGATCTGAGTTTCTCTTTGTCTTCTCACTTGGAGAAAAAAATAGAAAACTAATGCTATTTTTCTAGCTGAAGCAGAAAATGGAACTGAGAAAAATATTTTGGAAGCTGAGAGGTTTTCCTTTTTTGTAATATTATATCAAACCTTCTCAAACCGAAAATGTTACAATGAAAATGTAAAGTATGTGCTTTTGCTTGCCACACTACAAAGAACAGTAATTTTTCCCAGGAGAAGACAACAGCACTCTGAGAACTTTTGCTGTTCTGGATTCAACAGGATTTCAGCTATCTATCTCCTGGCATCAGTGATATATTCAGAAATATATTCCTTTCTATATTCAGAAATCTTTGCTAGAAGGGAAAGAAAAGAGTAAACATCTACACCTCCCATGAGCTGCTGTTAGCACTTGTTGCAAGGAATTAATAAGAAGTGATTTAGTCCCACAGCTTCTATGCTCCAGTCGAGTTGGCTGTGGTTTCCAAGAACCAGGGGGACAGCATGTCTGCAGGGTCAGGTTTTTTACTTACATTTATTTTCAAGATTATTAGTCTCAAGCATTTTTCCAGCAACCTACCTTAGACCACTGACAAGGGAGTATCTTCTGCCCAATAAATACTGTCTGGTTCCAGATGCTAGGGTACAAGATTGGGGTCTAAGGCTGAGCAGGCTGGAGGGGAACAGCCACCCACTAAACCAGACCCTAGGGTAGCATTGCTTGGGAGTGGAGCAGCAGCAGGGAAGTCTGAGGTCTTCTAGGACCTGGTGACAGTCAGAGAAATGGCTGCAATTAACAGCCAGCTCTTCCAAACTGCCTCTACCACAGCTTTGAGCCTCACCTGGACCTGTGATCTGACTAGTCAGTGAGTGGCTTTTCTTCGAGTCAGAATTGGTCAACTGCCCTACAGAAGCAGATACAGAAGCTGGTCCAGTCATCTTTCAGCTGAGCTCTAAAATAAAAACTTCAATAATAGAAATAGAGATTCCATAGCATCTTCCAAAGTGTCCTGGTATTGATCAGTGTCTGCATACTGCATCTTTGGTAGCTTTCTTTTTTATGCATGAATTCCTAACTTAACTTTCTCATAACATGCAAATTGGGGTAATATCTCTTAGGACAGAAGACTACGTCAGTTCCACAAGCAAAGGGTAGAAATTCTTCCAAGCTACTAATTCTAAAGCTGGGCACCGAGAAATATTTTGCATATATATATCCAGTATGTGCAAACATGTTATATATAATATATAGTACTATGCACAAGATGTTGTAAGAAGTAGAATACTAATTTGGTATGTAACTAGGAAATATCAAATTAAGTTTACAATGCTTCATCAAATTCAATATTTGAAGAGATTTTACTCACTTATTAATTAAATTTTTATCCATCCTTTTTGGTAGACTTCAGTTATCTGTTGTCTTTAAGCAAAATGTACATAGTGATGAGACAAAAAAGCATTTCTTTTGTTATCACTGCAATTTACCAGCTTTACCAAAACCTTTTGCTCTCAGATATTATTCTCATTCTTATGCATACCTATGCAGATTATTTTGTAAAGTTTATTCAACAAGGAGGGGTGGGGTTTTTTGAAAAAAAAAAAAAATTCAAAGTATAAAATAAGTCAATCCAACATCCCTTACATTTTTTGATTTCACTAATAAAACATCAGCACCTTGGTTATGACCTTTGTTCTGACTCTGTGTATGATTCAGAGAGTATCCATAACAGCCCACTGGTGTGTAAACAACTTTTAAAAGTTAATGTAGCAAAAACTATGGAAGGATTATATGTTTCCACAGTAAGTGTGCTCTTAACTTTAGGAGGCATTACAATTGTTCAGCATTAAGCAAAGTGTGAAACAGCATAAAGCAGGTAAGAATTATTTTTGTTTTCACCAATACTTGAAGGTCTAAATTATGTTGAGTGCAGCTAATTATAGTATAGTTCTTTGAACAGGGAACAATATATTGGTGCACTGGAGTGCCTCTATTAATTATCAACTCTTGACAGAGGTTTCAAAAGTCTGTTTTTAAAATGTTTCCTAGTTTCTAGTAGAAAAAATTTGTCTTTGTTTCTTACCATTCTATTCCATTTCTCTTTGGCAATAAATTACATTAATTTTCCCCAAGTTGTGTTTGTTTTGCCCATGTTGTTAATTGGTAAGCAATTTCCCTGTCTTTATCCTGATTTTTTACACAGTTTTCTCTCCCTGTCCTGGTCAGGAGGGGAACAGCATTTCACTGCTGGACTTGGGGAAATTGGTATGTAGCCAACAGAATGTCTACTGGAAAGACACTGTCTTCTCTCAAAAGTGTGCAAGGTGATTATCACTGTACATCTGCTCAGAAGCAATTAATCCC
This sequence comes from Lepidothrix coronata, assembly GCF_001604755.1. Taxonomy (NCBI): domain Eukaryota; kingdom Metazoa; phylum Chordata; class Aves; order Passeriformes; family Pipridae; genus Lepidothrix; species Lepidothrix coronata. The sequence continues at coordinate 1,939,994 of NW_016690228.1, read as the reverse complement.
TGTAGGTGATGACTAAGGTGATCATGCAAGCACTTGCAAATACAGATGAACCCATCCAGGAACTACATGGAAATAGTCAAGTTCATCATTTATTCTGTGCTCAGCACTCAATTCCCAGCTTACCTCAAAGGCAGAAACTTTGTTTCAGTTCACCCTTTATTCAATAAAAGTTATTTTGCTTTTCTGTCAAGTGCAACAAATTATTTAAGCCTCAACTTTAGTGGAAGGGAAATCTAATTAATTCACAGAGTTATTCTTTTAATTGGATTTGGGTGAATCAACTTTTCTGAAACTCGGAAAAGGGGGGTTATTGGCCTGACTTCACAGATGCTATTCTTACTTACATTTCAGCTAGCACCAGAAGCAAGGATATTTCTCTCCAAGGATGTCAGTCTGAGACAGTGGCATCCACTGCATTTTTATAATTTTACTAACATAAAAATACAAGAAAATTGAATGTTAAAATCAAACTCTCCCCTTCTTTATGCAATTTTAAATTATAAAAATACTAATTTAACTGACACCAAGTTGATCATCAGGCTGTATCTTTAACTGTCAAGGAAAAAAAATCCATTAAAAGGCAAAAGCTTCACATTTTGGTGATGAAATATTCTTGTCAGCTTCATCATGCAGCTGTGGCAATTGATCCACCTGAGCTCAGGCCAGTAGACGACACAGAAGTGATGTCCACAGTAGCGGTGTTTCCTTTGCTGCATTAAGTAAAGCAGACTCAGTCAAATAGTGAAGAACAACCAGACTAGTCTACACTAAAATAACAGTAGGCTCCTTCTGTATTCTGGCAGGATTAGCTAGATGAGGAGATTTACAAAACTATGAGTGAAACAAGTCAAAACCTCTCAATAGCAACCTTCTAATTTAAATCCACTGTGTTTTCAGATGGAATCAGCACTCAACATATCAACAAGATACGCCAGGGGAAGAATTTTTCTTTATCTTTTTTAGTTGCAGTGAATTCTTGAGTCATTAGGAAGCACATAGCTATTATAGTCTCAGTTCCAAACAGAAAGAGCTTCTGGATGGTGCCCTAGTGTAAAAAATGCTTCTGCTTTCTCTCCCCTTTCCCTCCCAGCGCACAGGCAGACAGGAGTGGTCAGTGTGTATTATTAATGCTTGTGTTTACGTACCATGTATAGGCCTCAGCTGAGTTTGGGACCGAGCACATGGTCCCCTGATGGTACCAGGGATGGTATAAAAGCAGAATAGGACACAGTTCTTGACTTCAGAAGTTTCTAAGTCCAATGAGACAAGAAATACTGTAAAAGGAAACAGAATACAGAGAGGTAAAATAATGTCACTCAGGCTACCCGCTGCCAGAGCTGGGAACTGTACTTCTCTTAAAATCATGCAAGACGTTTTTTACATTTGCTTCTACCAGATCAGCAGTAAACAGTGTCTGAGAAAGTCCCTCACAAGTGGGACATTCAGTGCTACCAAAGAGATTATGTATCTGAACTTCTTAAAAACCCGCAAAAACATAAGAAAACCAACTCTACAACAACATAAAGCCCCTCTAACAGCAACACAGATAATACTGAAATTTAGGTAAGACAATGAATTCACATTCTATGGCTGCACTTGTAAACACCAAGGTAGATGTTGACATTTATTTTCTCATATTTATATTCCTAAGAGGAATTATACATTCAGTTTACACAGATTTATTCCCTTAATTGCTTAGCAGCATTTGGTATAATATTAAAAAGGTCAAAAAATGTTTTTAATACCTATTGTGAGGTCCTGAGCCTCTGTGAATTCCAATTAGAAAGTCTTGCCTCTAAAACAAAAAACAGTATAGATGTGAATGCATACAAATGAAATGGCTTCAGAGGTGGGAAAAAGAGGTAAGTGCAGTTTTAAGCCACATGCACAAAAGCACATTTATGTAATTTATGCAAATGCTGTCTTCTCTGGGGGTCAAAATATCCATGCACTGTTGCATCTGAAGTTCTCAGCTGTGACCTTCTCTTTGCCTTTCCTGAACAAAGACCCTGGAGGGAAGGGAGCCTGTGGTTCTGCTCCTACAGAAGTCTGATAAGATCAGCACTTCCAGGCACTGGGACTCATCTAATGTTTTGCATTTACACTTTGTAGTAATGAGAAAATTAGGGGGTTTATTAAATAAAACCTTTCTGCAGAAAGCTTTGCTCTCTTTCAGATGCTTTCAGACTTTGAGGAAAAAACCTTTCTTTTTCTTAAATATATATTCCTTTTTTCCAACAAAATTTCAATACTTTTTAAAGGACTTTTTTTTCCAAACAGTTCTAATAGATATCTTATGCCAATGACTAATTATATAATTGATTATCATTTAAGGTCAGTCTTGTGTAGTCATCTTGTATAGTGCAGGTTAGTTCTGCTGAAATCCAACAAGGTATGGTCAGGCAGCAAATTTTCCAAGATACTGTGAAGTCTGTACCACTGCACAACATTTTCCTCTCTCTGTCCATGCCAGCAACTTAACCTGCAAGGATTAATATATTGAGTCTTATACATCTCCTTCCCTATTCAGATCAGGGCTGCATGCACCACTGGTGATGTGAGTATGGGCAGGAGTGTATTTCCTTTTCAGTCCTAAATTCCTTTGCATATTTCTCATGTGCAAAAGCCCTGAACAGCTTATGAGCTGCCCACTGTGGCTAGATAGGAAATTGCTTCAATCAAACAATTTCCCACTCTGCAATGATGCTATGTACTCTAACTTCAGTGTAGGACTCCTACTGCTAATTTAGCTTAATAAGAACATCTAACATTACAAAATCATTTGGCAACAGCAATGTTAGGATGTCAAGCAGAGTCGTTGCCGTGAGATGAAGAGGAGTTTAATTTTCCAAACCGTGCGATGAATTTTTAGCTGGAAATGCTATAAACTGTGAAGAATTAAATCTGAAAATAAGGATATGGAGTTGTACAAAATACGGCACGTACATTACCAGTATGATATTACACTGACTGTACTGTAGTTTTTATAAATCCTACCTTAATACTGTAATCAGTACATTTATTTTGAATTCAGCTTTTCATCTGATTTTGATGGAGGAAGAAATGTCAGAAATTGGTATTCTCTGTGGTTCCTCAGACCAATATTGTTCTGAACAAGATTCACTCTGACTGTACAAGCAGAAAGTACAGCACGGTTTAAGGTTTTGTTGCCGTGTTCTAGAGTGTCACAGAGCTGGATGCTAGAAATGACAAAAAACAGCTCTCCAGACACTGAGTCTAATTCAGTGCAAAACACTTGCTGTCATCTGTGTATTTTCTAAAATCCTCATTCACAGGGTTCCCTGAGGTGGATTTCTCGGAAAGGGAAGGAGGTAAGACAGTTAAATTGTCTCATTGCTTCAACCTGTTTCTAGCCCACCCTTTTCCTTGCTTAGACTTTGCTACTTCCATTTATTCTGTGTAGAATTCTACAAATGTTTCATGTCTCTGTCATCCCTTCTTTTATACCTCCACTAACCATCAACTGAATTTAATATTTCCTCTTGAGATAAGCTCCTACACTTACTTATTGGTTTGTTTGTTTTTGGGGGTTTTTTTTGAGTCCTGGTATGTTTCGTTTCCACTGTACAATAACACCAAAGTAGTACATGTCTGCAGGAGAATACCACATCTTCTCTCTACACAGCTTCACCAGGTAGGAATGGAAATCAAACAGGACACCCCAACCAAACCAGGGTGAAAAAACTCTACCAGTTCTCAAATCTATATATGACTCCCAATTGCTTTTGTTGTCAGTAAGAGGTGGCTTTGGAGGACCAGCCTTTTACACAGATAAAAAACTAAAGCAGTTTTGTCTAGGCTCTTCATTCCCAACCACTCTATGCTTAGCAAAAAAATACTTACTCTGCATTTGCATCAAACATTCAGTAAGGATAAGCTAGTCAGCACCTCTCTGTTCACAGTAAGTCCTCCTCAGATTGCATCCACTCAACTCATTGTGTCCTGTTTGTGGCATGTTTGCTGCTTTATCACTTATATTTCTTAATGTCTCATGTTCTCTTCAATGCTTCTTCAACAGCAGCATTGTCATCCATACATGGCTTGCAGGGTGGGTCACTGCTTGGCCAATACCACTGTGGGGAGAGGATGGGTGGTACCTATCTTCCCAACAATGCTGTAGCCAAAACCGATCACACCTAAAGGTCTTGCCTCTTCCTAGCCTGGCTTCTGTCTGCTGCTGCTACCTAGAGTGAAGAGACTGGGAATTTTAACCTTCCCTTTAGATTGAAAGGTGTTATCTGTTATTATCAGAGCTCTGTACCTTGGCCAGTCACTGCTGCAGAGAGATTTATTCATCCTAGTGAGAAAAAAAGACTTGTTTTTCAAACCAAAAGAAGATTTTTAAAATTTTACGTAAGACAAAGCTTAAATGATTAAGCTGTTCCAGTGTGGCATGTAAAGTATAGTACCAGATCCAGCACAATATTTTGTAAATAAATCTGGGAAGCAGAGACATAGGACTCCTTGAAATTTCAGATCAGTTGTTAAACACCATTTCTCAAGACCCTTCTGTGGCAGGGAGTACATGCGGTCAGAAAATCAGCACACTGAATGAACAGAGAAGTCAAAGCTAGGGTAGCCTAATGTATAGACTTTTGCAAGGAAAACATATTCAGTAACTTATAAAACATACTGATAGGGCTGAAATCAGGAGGTGTAACAAATACAGATAAGAACATACCACAGGCCAGGCACCTGGGTAGGGCAAAATCTGCCCTGTAAGTCTGCCCAAGCATAGGTTCCTTTATCTTTCCCAGAAGTCAAGAACAATTTAACATTTCCAGGGATACTGGGACAGAAACTAGATGTCAGAATTACACTCAGGGGCAGTCCTACTTTGTTTTGCTCATTTATTTTTATGTATAGGACAGGGTAAGCACCTACAAATATTTCTCTGCCTGGAACAGGAAGGGGATTATTTGCTGGTTCACAGTAATCAGTCACTTGGTCTGCTGAATTGCTTCACATGAAGGTACTGCCCAACCCCTTGTTCCTGTGATCAAGCAGGCATACAGTTAACCCTTAGGAAAATGCCTGTCCGTATACCATGGGGCCTCCAGCTGGACTGTGTGCAAAACTAGACTGCTTGCACTGCCCAAAACCCTGCCCAAGCACATGCAGCTGGAGCAGGGGATGGTTACACCAGTGACTAATGACTGCAGGCTATCAAGTAATCAAGTAAATTCCTACCTCAAATCACAGAATCACACAGGATCACAGAATATGCTGAGTTACAAGGAACCCACAAGAATCATCGAGTCCAACTCCTGGCCCTGCACAGGACAATCCCCAAGACTCACACCAATGCGCCTGAGAGAATTGTACAAACTGTTTGGGAACTTCTACGATTATGCTTTGGGAAATTATGTTCACTTTTTGTCCTGGATATTTATAGGTGTGGAAATACCAATATATCAAGATATATTCTCAGCAAAGAAGATGTTCCCAGAGCATTAACTTTCTTTCAAGTTACAAATCCAGCTTTCTCATGGTCTCTGCTGCACCACAAGGATTGCTTTCTTCACCCTACATGTGCAGCAGGTGATTAATTCAGTTGACAGTGATGCTGAACCATTTCTTTTTTCCCCTCTATCCCATGAGCTGCCACTGACCTACCACTTCCTTCTGCTACCTCTTGCCTACTTGGCCTCCCCAGTTCAACCTTCCGATGTAATCATTGCTATACCCTCTGCAGCTGCCCTGCTCAAAAGTTGCCTATTTTCCACTGATGCTCCCCAGTCCTCCAAACCATTTGCCTTGCTTTATCCCCTTCACCTGTCACCAGCCTCCTCCTCCACCTAACCTTCCCCAAACCTTTTTAGCACAGATAGGGTTAATGATGGAATGAAACAGCTGTGAAATGGGAAGGGCAAAACCTCCTCATTCATTCCTCTTTTCCACCCCTCCCCTCCACTGTTTTTAAGGGGGAAAAAAAATGCAAAAGCAATTTGAAGGACTGAATATGGCTGAAATTACACTGGAAGGGACAATCTGTTCCAGCTCAGAAGATGGTGGGAAGAGACTCCAAGCAAAAGCAAGTTGTCTGTCTCCAACTGTAAAATGGAAGAACAATTGTATTATCTTCCATTTTGTATGCAAGGGTTTGGCAAACCTGTCTGGCTGCTGTATTACCATCAAAACTGAAATGTTAAGACATATGCCCAGCGAGAAATAGCAAAAGTAGAGCACCAAAAAGGATGCGGGGGCTGCAGCAGGAAAGATTTAAAAGGCTACCTATGAATACAACTGGGCTTAAACATATCTGCAAAAGAAAAGGGACATAGCGATTTTCTTATCAATATTTGAAGGGTCTGCACACCAAGGGGAGTTACCTCCTTGAGGGGAAAGCATGCAATTAGGAACAGTGGATGAAATCACAAGGTGAATTTAAACTGCCCATTGTTATGGGTAAAAAAACGAAACCTCTTTACAGAGGAACATATTTTAGGAAGCAGGCATCCCACTGCTTGGAGCATGGAGAACTAGATTGATTCAACAGAAGCACACTGCTTGCTGTAGTCCTACACTTCCAGGGACAAAAAGTAGATGACCTAATGGGGGTTTTGCATCTGTTCACTCCATGTTCTGGATTAAATGATCACAAACTCAATATCTGTATGTATTTTTTAAAATAGTTTGAGACTGTACTATGAAGACAGGCTGAGAAAGTAAGGGTTGTTCAGTCTGGAGAAAAGAAGGCTGCCTTCCAGTGCCTAAAGGAGGACAACGAGAGCTGGAGAGGAACTTTTTACAAGGACATGTAGTAATAGACAGAAGAGAATGTATTTAAAACAGAAAGAGGGTAGGTTTAGATTGGATATTAGGAGGAAATTCTTTCCTGTGAGGGTGGTGAGGCAGTGGAACATGTTACCCAGGGAAGTTGTGGATGCTCCATCCATGGTAGTGTTTAAGGCCATGTTGGATGAAACTTTGAGCAACCTGGTCTAGTGGAAGGTGTTCCTGACCAGGGCAGGGGGGATTGTCACTGCATAATGTCCCTTCCAACCCAAACCATTCTATGGTTCTATGACTGCTTCTCTGCTGTGTCCCACAGGCTGTCATCGCTTTGCTTTCCTCTGTTGCCAGTACAGCACTGCTTCAATTATTAATGAAGAAGTGGGTTTTTTAAAGCTCTTCTTATCCCAATATATTAAATCTGTCTTGGAGTTGTACTACTGTGTAATTAAATTTAATACATTTGAGTTGGAGGCACAAATGAGGTGGATGCTGTAGTAGCTGTGTAATGATGGGATTTTTCTCCAGCTGATGATACACACCAGAGCATTTCCAATTTTCAAATTTTGAATCTAATGGTTCATTCCTATTCTTTGCCAGGGAGCATGTGTGAGACAGAAATACAGTGTGCAAGCACTGAGCCTTTTATGTTGTAGAAGTCAGTAGCTACACAGTGTATGTGAACCCAGATCAATAGCTCATCCCAGAAGCTGGGTGGGGAGACATTCAGAAAGCAAACTTCAGGCAGTAATTTGCTAGTTGGTTTGGACATTACAGAGCTTACTAGCTTACTGCTCTCCCTTGCCAGCATACATGGATGCCAAGGACATTAAGGGAACTTAAAACAACATATCTAAATATCTAAAGAGAAGCAGTGGGGTGGGAAATTGGGAGTCCTGTCCCAGACAGTTTCAGTCAGGAGATTCACCATTCTTCAGCTTCATGTTTGCATTTTCCTGGAGCTCGGGGCTTCATGGGATGGCATTCCTAAAGCAACAGGCTGATTTATAGTTTTCATGAGTCTCTATAATAATTAGTTTTCCATAGCCTGAACAGCTAGGTGGGTAGCAGGTTTTTTTTTTAGAATCACCTCCAAGTCCCAGTAAGTATTGTGCCCCCATACCAGGAAGCACTTTGCAGAGTGCAACCTATAAAATAGGTCTGGATCACATCTTTTTAGATTCACTGAGATAGTTCATGCACTTTGATGCAGGAACTTCTGCCTCACATTTTCCAGCTTATATTTTGTGGGACCTCAATTCTCCATTAACTTCACATTAATGATTCCAGAGAATTCACTGTTGGGAGAAAGAAGTTCTTGCTCTCACAGAGTCTTCCTTTATTTGTCTTGGATCATGCCATTTTCTTCGTTCACCTATCACCAGCACAGAATAAGTCAAGCTGAATGTAACAGTTCAGCGGCATGGTATTTAAGCACATACTTACAAGAAAAAGTCATTCCCTGAACAGCCCTTGACCTGGGGCTTGGACTCTGCCAGGCTGGCAGGGCCCAGGGGGTTCAACCATTACAGAATTCAAGGCTCCTCTCCTGTCAGGCATTTGGATGGATGCCCAGTTTACTTTCAGAACAAAACTTCTGGTTTGAATTTTGCATTTTAATGCCATGCGTTACATTAAACACTACACAGAGGGCATCAAGGAAGCAATTCAGCTCTCTCCTGTGATGTATTGATTCCACCTAGTGTGTGCCAGTTTTATCTCACTGTCCTGAAATTTTCCAGTACCACAGAACATTTTGATTTCTGTTCCCCTCTTGATATGTTTACTGGGGACATGGTAGAAGCCACAACAGGCCTTACAACAGAAGTGTCTATCCAAAGTGCTTTAGGTACTTCTGTCCTTTTAACAGGACAGAACTTCACACAACTTCTGACTTTCATGAACAGTATGTTGCTGAGCAACGAGTTGTGTTCATAATAACTTTTTCTACGAGGCAACCAGGAGAGGAGATGGATTTTTCCCACTGCCTTTTCTCCCTTGCAATCCCAAAACTTCCCATAAATAAAACCAGACACATCAAACATGCAGCCTTTAACCTCTGCCAAGCAGTTTGTGATGGGACTTCCAGTGGCACTAGAAGGCTGCCTCTGCAAACCAAAGATCATGAATCCCTGTTCTAAACTTGCTCCTCGTTATAGTCGGTGCAACTAATTATGACTTCTTGCCTACACATAGTTTCTACTGAAAGCTCACCTGTTCATTCCCAGCCTTCCTATACAAAGGCAGGTTCTTCACTGTTTTGTTTCAGGTGGTTACTGGATTTCCATTGTTAGAGATATTAAAAGTCAGTCTCAGACAGGAAGGTATACTAGCACAGTACTTTGGGAAATGGCAGTAAGAAGATCACTAAGTACCAGACTCTGGACCTGGCTCAGATAAGCTGTTTCCCTCCCACACCTGAAAACATGTTAGAGTGAAAACAAGATTTTCCACTTACATTGATTTACCAGTGGTTTGAAAACCACCATGCTCCCTTGTCAAGCTCTCTTTTTTTTAGTACAAACAGTAACATGGGTTTAAGTTACTTGGAGAAGTTTTTCTTCTACAGCATGCCTGACAAACACTGGAAATAAAACAGTCTAAGAAACACTGAAGAATAAATGTACATTAAAATTAGTACTTGAGAGTGTATGAAAGCCAAGAAAAGACTAAAATTTTAAAGAGAGCCCTACAGGACACTGAAGATTCTTTTGGAGATTTTTTTTCTCTGAGTGTTTTTGCATTTGAAGTAACAAACTTCAAACCATGGATGTCGGAAAGGGTTATTCCTGGGCTTACAAGGGAGTTTTTGCCAAAGACTCATCTGACTCTGCATGCCTGATACCTGAGTCATGAATCTGCATACCATAACTCATAAATCCTCCTTCCCTCCCCTTTTTCCTTCACTCACCAAACATCAAATCCTTCTCCATCTTCCTATACACCCTGCACTTCCTGTTCTGCGGGCCTTGCCACTTTGCAGCAGCCCATGCTCCTAGTATTTCTTCTCCTTATCAACCTGAACATCTACTTTCACATCTGCATTTGAAGTGGGTCCCTTTTTGCCCATGCCTCTGCTCTTTGTGTGAGAGCTGTGGTGCAGGTCCCAGTTAGTCACTGGAGCACTGGGGCTGTCACCACCCTGTATCTGCCAGCATGTCCCAGGGAATGCTGTCAGCCTGGAGGGCTCCCGTCCATCCTATGGGCAGACCAAAAATGCTCATGCATCCTCCCTGCCCTTGCAGTCATTGCCCTGCACTGGTAATCTTCATAAAGTTTTTCCTTGATAATGTCTCGCAAGGACACCTATGGAATAGCTGCCAAGGCTACATAACATGCTAGCAGCCATCTTCATGATGTGGGAAGTACTCTGATCTGCCTCAGTCCTAGTCCTGTGCCCATTCACGCACATCTTCCTTGCCAGCGTGTCTCTCAGTACTTTCTCACAGATGGCCAGAGCAAATCAGCAGATAACTGGGATTTATTGATGTGAAAGAGGGTGATCTATGCATTAGTTCAGTGACTCTTCATGTACTACAGAAGGCTACAGTGCCCTGTGTTGTATCAATAGACACTACCAAAACTCATGGCTGGAAGAAAGGCAATAACTTTTACCATTCAACACTTTAATACTCTTAATGATAATGCCTGTTCCCTCATTCCTGCCTCTCATCAACAGCTTTCAAGGAAGCATCATTAAGGCGGCATATTCCAGTACAAGAAAGACATCAGGCTCAGTTCATTTAAAAGAGATATTTCAATAAAGCTAATTTAACATTCAGATCAGAGTGGTCCTCAGGGATTCCTGTGCCTGCCCTGCGTGACTCTAATGCTCATCTGTAGCCCATGTTTGCATGATATCAGTGTGTAAAACATGGAGATGCTCAGTGAGTGTGGATATTCTTAAAAGGCTCTAACATAAGACCATCTTTTGTTGGACTCTACAATACAGTGGTGTTCAGCCATATGTTAGAATGGGAGAGGGTATAAATTAAATTACATAAAACGATCAGTTCTTCACTTGTAGTCCAATTTAAAGTACTTGCCTCCCTGGTGGAAATTGATAGAAAACTTGATATTTGGACCCTTGATGGACTCAAAAATGAGTAGGAAGAAAATTAAATCAAAAATGTTTACAGAGATATCAAACCCTGCTGAAAAAATATTTTAGCTTTTAGTAGTATTCCACTTGTTTCCTTAAGTGATTCTCTGTAGAGACATTCTCTGTAGAGATATTCTTTTGCTAATTCTTTAGTTTGCTAGATCCTGAGTTTTTTGATTGTGTGTATATCTATTTTGGTTTTGGGTTTTTTTCCTTCCCCCTTCCCTTTCCCTTTTCCTTTTGGAATTGTACATAGTATTTCAACTGTATATAACTGTAATATAGGTAAATACATTTATTTTAATATAGTTCGGCTAGTTCGGATTTTTCATAATTTTTTTTCTTAGGTCTCTGCCGGAGGTTTTTTTTGTGCTAGGTCTGGGGACTTGGCAGGGAGCCGAGTAAAAACTTAGACACAATGTAATTCTTTGACTATATTTTGTAGATCTGTCTCGACTTCCGCTGTTTTAAAAACCAGATGCTATGAAGATACAATTAATAGCATCATATGTAGACCACCATCAATGAAATGATTGGAGGGTGGGATCCAGCAGCAACCCACTGAATGCGTAGCCCTGAATTTCCTGCTGCAGAATCAGTGGAAGCAATTGCTTTCCATTAAAGTAACTGTTTCTCTATGCATCTACAGTTTAGGTGTATATCTATCTTAAACAGGTAGACTGGATCCCAGCCTGTAATGCCAATCATGACCAAATGCCAAGCATTATTGACAAGCCATAGTCACAATATCATGATTAATATTTAAGGGCTCAATCAGACAGTGTATCTGTGTGACTAATTTGCACCATCTTGTCAGTCCATATTGCCCAAACAATCTTGATTTAATGCTGGACTATGTTTGCATAGAGACTACAACTTTGCTTATTTCACACTAAATTGCCTACTGGGGACTGCCCTTTATAGAACTCTTGCATGCATCCATTAAAGCTGTTCTACTCTGTTAAATATAATTAAGCAAAACCCGATAGTAAAAATCTTAGGTTTGCCAAGGAGGAATAACTGCATATTTCTAGAAATATAGCACATATTCAATAACAGACATTCATACTGATGCAAATTCATGCGCTGCATAATGTTTTCTACTTTGATGGTTATAAATTGCATACCGAAACTTAAGAACTAGGAAAACCAGGCTATCCTAGGAACAACAGAGGGAAAACATAACAGCCATCACCTGCCAATCGTAATAGAGAGCTGTAACAAATAGCAGAGAGAGAGAGAGAGAGAGAGAGCAAGAAAGGTATGTAGAGAAAAAAATAACTGTAAGCGTCACTCCTGTGGTCTGGCAGGTCCCCACCTATTTCACAGATCTCTGGTACTCTCTGCCATATATTGATGAACCCATGAGCTTCTGGGGAGATGGGAAGTACAAACATATTTGGGTTAATCTCTGTCATTGTGGAATGTCTCTAATCCAGAAGAGATGACCCACCTCTTTGGATTCAATATTGATTTTTTTTTCTCTTAAATGCTTCTCCATCCATCAATGTCAAAGCATGAATGCAGCAAGGTCCTTATGGATTCATTTTATTCTTACTTTTGTGCTTATGCGCTACTAGAGAAGAAAGAGCAAACAAAAATAGCCCAGAGAAATATGGGCAATGTACATGGAATAAAAAAAAAAAAGTTGAAAGAGTTTTTGTTTTCCTTTTGTAATATTGTACTCATCTCGAGAGGGAGAAATGTCTAATTAGCATACCACAGGCTCTAAAATTACAATCGAGCATCAGTGGTGAATACAGGAAAAAGTAAAAACTCTGTCATCTTTTACAAAGTGATGGAAGTTTTTTGAGGAGGGGAAAGGAAGGAAGGATGAAATGCACCCACCTTCTTCTGCAGTGTCTATCACCTGATGAAAGGCTAACACAACTTTTAACAGACATATAAGACACCCCACAGACGATGCCAGCAAAATTTCCCACAATGCCACCTTTGTAATATGGTGTATGGTTTTGATCACCTTATTAAAAAGACATTCTTTCGCTGGGTAACAGCTGATGTTATACAGGGTTTGGATGATGACCAGTGTTAATTGTGGGCAGCAAGTGCATCTTTAAGCAGTAAGCTGAAGCAAATCTAGTGGAAAATGCTCACTACTGCTTGGCAGCTCAAACCAAGAAAAAAAATAGCAGAGGAGATTCAGGTATTAGCGTTGGCATACAGATCTTTATGTCATGGGATTTGCAGTGATGTGTGTCTGGACGCAATAAAATTTTACCTACAGAAAAGCTGGCCCATTTGTAACTCAGGTGATCAGAACACAGCATAATATTGTCTCAGAGCAAGCCAACCTGTCAGTTTATTCCTAGCAGAGATGAAATGAAAATATCTAAAGCCAAATATCTTCCAGTAAATCAAATGTATGCAGATGCCTCTGGTGATATAAAAAGTGTTTTAAGGTACACAAATAGTTAATGTTTACAGCTGAGAGCAAGACATGGAGAAAAAACTATCCCTTCAGATTTCACTAAAATAAAGCTAAAATAGATTTTTAGAGAGATTTCTTTGAATAAGGCTGCAGAGTTCCTCTTTAAAACATTAAGAGGCCATTCATTGCTTCAGAATGAAAGCTTAGGGACACTCCCCAGCAGTTCTGCCTCTAGCGGGAAATTAAGTTTCCACAAAATCAACTCAAGAAAAAAATCAATTTTGCCCAAAGCATTCAGGTTTCCTTTGGGAAAATAAAAACAAAATATTTCTTTCACCATGTGGGCTTGACCCAAACCAAATGTTTCAGTTTATTTTTTAACTGAACAAGAATATTTTATTTCTACTCAGTTCAACTTGAAACTGCCTCTGGGTGTGCTGCTATGGTGGATATGAATCGCACAGGAGAATCTGGAATAGGTCAATTTGCATCTCAGCCGGTTAGCTGGCTCATAAGAAAATATTATTAATTCAACAATATTAAAATGTTACATTTATATCAGCAAGACTGAAGCAAAATGTTTGGATACTTCCAAACTGAAGTTCTTCATAACTTTTCCTGCAATGAAAAAAACTGATATGCGGAAAGGAATGTTTAAATAGTAAAAATTGTACAAGAAGAAAAAAATAATTCTGACTCTAATTTCCAAGCAACTAGTCATTACATCAGTTTGATGCCACAGTAATTCCATTGAGCTCCTCTGGAATGACACTGGAATCATATCAACCTAAAGGGGTTGGAGGTGCAATGTTACTGATCTGACCTCAGTGCATGGCTTTAGGCAGACAAAAGGTGTGTCTTAAGGTGCTCCAGTTTCTCTCTCATATTTAGCTTCTCCTTGGGACTGTAAGTATGTTGAGGATCTTGCAGATCTTGAAACAATAACATGTGGTTAGAAAGGAGGACACCCTACAAACCACCTGGAATACTGCACATCTTTCCAAAACTCATGGATAAATGAGACAATCAGGCTTTTAAATGTAGGAGATAAGCCCAGCTTCTCCTGGGATTCAAGAGAGACTGAAACTAGCATTTGTGTGTAAGATAGACATGAAAGTTTAGAGAGTTTCAGTTATTTATATAGATATACAGAGAGATACATAGATACATATATGATATCTATTTATTTCTTACAGATTGCTTAAAATATATTGCACTCAGAAATTATACTTACATTGAGTTACTTCAGCTTCCTCTTCAGCCCTAACTTCTAATATTCGGTTGTTATTCAAAAGCAATCCAGACCAAATCAATACAGAGAGCCATTTTCACAGCAGAGAGCCCTACAACAACACACCAGTTACTCTCCTCAGGTTTACAGTCATCAGGACACAGGGTGCTGGTGCTGCAACACCCAGCTGGCTCTGGATCATCACTTGTGGACAGCAAGGCTGAGGGATACTGCTCCTGTGTGGGTTTCAGAAAGGTTATGTCAAGCTGTTCTCACCTCACTGCAACGGCATGGGGTCATGAAGGTTGAGAGATGCAGAATGAGCTCAACTACATCGAAAAGAGAGCAAAGTACATAGTTATTTGCTCTGATCTGTAATAACCAGCCTCTGATTCATGTCCAACAGCCCCCAGTGAATGCAAACAAACATACCAAATTGTAGTAGTCTCAGCCACAACATAAATTATTCACATTCTACTTCCCTCACTTTTAAATATCAGAGTGAACAATTAATTTCTGCACTTTATACATTTACTGATTACACAGTGTACTCAAAACATCAGAGAACAATGGCAAACTCAGAAACAGGGGATTCTTACACCTGAAATAATCCTGAGACCACCAAATTTGAGTAATGTAAACTAGGTTTTTTATTTCCAGTCTTTTAGATAAAATCGTTGAAAAGCAGCATTTCGAGGAAGTGTTTATATGCCAAGCACAGAAACCCCGGCCAAGAGAACAGATTAATGTCCTACAAAAAATTTCCAAGCAGAGCTGGGGAACAGAGGAGAGGCTCTCTTGAATTTGATACGTTGGTCCCTTCCAGAAATTAAAAAGCAATATGTAGACTGTTCCCATGCCAGCTGTGTTTCTAGAGACTGCTTTCTGTCTAATGCAGACCACATTATCGCCATTTTAAGCTAAGATTTCACTTAATTTACATAGACTGGGACCGACTGCAGCTGTCTGTTTTTCAGTGCAGACTCGCTGCCTGGGATTTCAGGTCGCAGTGTGTGAGGCTCTGCTGCTATCAGCTTGCAAGCTTGTTTTTTTAAAAATGGAAGATCATGGGACCTATAGGTTTCCAGAACTTTCCACCTTTAGGAAAAGCAATGGTCAAGGCTGGGTTTAGACATGATTAATCACCTAGGAGTTGTACCACACTGCTCTTTAAGGTGCGGTGCAGGCTTAATTTTGCCAAGGGATGAGAGCACTTGTGGAAGCCTTGGTACCCTCTTTTCACTGGACCCCTGCAATGATACTATATGGAAGAGGAATAATTTTGAGTTCTTGGGGGGAGGTGGGAGTAGTGTTTTTTGCAGTAAAAAACAAGAATCCTGAGATAAATGATAAAACAAGCTTGTGATCAGTGACATATCCAACATATTTTGCTAGAAGACATAGGATCATGGATTCGTCTCTGATATACTGACCTATACAAAAGTGGCTTCTGATTCATCCAGGTCTCAGGTGCAAAGCTTAAAAACTATTTAATATACTTGTGCCTCAGTTTCATATATGTCAAATAGCTTTTTTGGGGGGACAGATTAGTTTTCAGAAGGTCTCAGACCTTGTGGTCATAGGTCTACAGCTAGACCAAAGTAAACAATGCAGTCCTTATACGAAGAGCTTATGACTGTACCTGCAAAGATCCTAGACAAGGAAACATTCAACTTGTTTGCACTTCACTTTTATGTTCCTGTAGTCCAGAGCAGAGTTGCAGCCTTAAATGAGTCATTGTATCCCCCACAACCGTAGTATTTGTCAAGGTCCAACTCAGGCCAAGTTTGGAAGAAACTAAGTTCTATCGTCGGTACACAAATATGACTATAAGTCAACTATATTACTTCATAAATAGTGAACAGCCCAGGGATCATTGAGCTCTCCTGCAGGACAGTGGGCTGCTTGCCAGGAACTTCCCTTGAGTAGGGACACCTCTCAAGGTTACTCCTAGAAGCTAAGGGATTCCTTGACTCAATAGATTCTCAGTAAGTGATTAATGATACGTTAAACTGTGAAATCTTAGTTAAGTGATATAAAGGATGGATTGTGCACATATAATTCTTGAGACATAAACTATTGACCAAGGCTGGGACCAAGTTTGAATTTAACCACACATAAACTCCCTCCTGAGAAAGTGATTAGAACACAAGGGTGCCCTTTCTGAACCTCATGACTCAACAGGAGGGTCTCCCTGACAATTTGTCTGTCCTTGTCCTCTGTGCAGTAAATAATCAAGTGTACCTTGCCATCAAATCTGATTAAAACACTGTTGCATTTACTATCAAGCTTTGTTAAATCGCTGGTTTATATCTATAAACATATTGCTGCTTCTTTCTTACGAGTGAAGTCCATCCATGACACATCCATGACTGTTACATTAGAGCTGTCAGAGCCCAGAGGCAGCCATCTAAAAAACAACAGGTCACTTGGTTTCCTCACAAAGGATTATATGTAGTCCCAGTCAATGGGTCTTGTGCCCTATTTTTCACAGTAGCTGCATTCAACAGAAGTAGAGTCCACTCTGCATCAGATCTGCACTCTCATGTTGAGGGCATCTTCACAAGGATGGCTGCCCAACCCTCTGAAGCAGGGATGACAAATTCACTTGGTGAGCACAGTAACCCATTTGGTTATTGTATTAAAGGAGAGAAGGAAAGGGCCCCTTCTGGATCCTGGACAGGACTACAAGGGCTGAAACATTTCTAAATTCAGCATGATCAGCTTTTTTACCAGTTTGTGTTGCCTGATAGTCTTCTGGCCTCACCTATGGGATTGGGAAACTTTAGTACTGCAATGATACATTTCCAAATCCCACATGGGCATCAGTAAGAGATACTGACTGTCAGTCCCACCTTGCTGAGCTCATCTGGGAATAAAACTGGCTCCAAAGGAACTTTACTGCGACATGCTCTCTGTAATTGTGTCTCAGTTATCTGAATGGACTTTGGCAGGTGCTCTGAGACTCACTTTGGTAAGGTTTTGGTCCATGAAGAGATTAGCACATGTCAGGTGAGCTGCAGTAATGTTTCACGTGTTTGCAGCTTCCTGGGATTTTCAGGGGAGTTAGTGATGCTGTACATAATGCTGAGCTATGGGAGCAGCCTGTAGCTCCCAAGGGTCTGCCTGGACCCATCAGTGCCCAGCGACACTCACATCTCTCTGAGCTCTTACAGTAAACTCCCTGAGCCTACCTGTATAAAGCCATTGCTCTCCACATGAGGGAAGTCTGCACTATATTTCAGGATGCAGCAGACCCACTCAGCTGAAGTTTTGACAAATATAAGTCTCAGGAAATCTGGAAGTAGGTGTTGTGTTAGGTGGCAAATTGAAGAGTTGGCTATTTCTTCATCCATGTCCTGGCAGCAGAGATACAAGGCAGAAGCAGTGGCAGGCTGTCTTGTTTCCCCTCTGCTGTATACCGTTTTGCCTTACTGAACTGCTTCATTTGGGATACCTGCTTGGGACAGGCTACTGGGATTTGCTGTTACATCTGCCTTCTGACAAATGAGTGTGACATCAGAGTGACTTTAATTTTTTGCAAATATATATTGCCAATTTCATTAACATGTTAGCACAGACCAGGAGTTTAAAACCGAAGTAGACTGAATATTACATCTTTCTTTTAAGGCTGGTGTAATTTCCTCTCTGTATGGAAAAAATTCTCATTTATATTTTTCAGTATTATCTACCATATCTAATGTAGATACTACCAGATCTAATCTACCAAGCCTTAGATTTTTTTCTCTCTCAAGCCTGCATCCTGTAAATCCCTGTAATTGCATGCAGCTGTTTGTGAGCTATCCGCTGCAAATTGAAAGCAGAGAACCTCTAAAAAAGGAGGAGTTGAAAAAGCTGCTGATTTACCTAAAAGACCCTCTTTGGTCTGCTCTCCCCTGCCCTCCTCTGCTGTCACTACCTTGTAGTTTATGACATCCAGATAGTGGGAGGTCTGACAACCCGAACAAGACAGAGAGCAAGAAATTCCATTCCTGTTGAAATCAGTAATTCCGAGGAGGAGGCTGCTTTTTCGTGAGTGTGTGCATGTGCTTTCTTTTGTGTCACCTCAAGAAGGGCTCTGATATTGTTATTACTTTAAATATAGCTTGCCCTGGGGCGGGGAAATGCACAGGGAAAGAGCCGGCAAGCAGCCTATCTCTCAGAAGAAAAGAGCAAGGCTCGCAGCACAGGAACTGGCTTCACTCAAGTGTGCAGTTTAGAAGTCAAAAAACTATTTCAAATTACAGCATTATGGAAGAGACTGAAGAAAAAGGGCACAAAACTGGCTAAATATAGTGAAGAATATCGTAAACCAGGGTACAAAGTGCATCTAACTGCAGTTTGAAAGTGGGCTCTGAAGTGCAATGTAAGTCTTCCTTAAATTGTATTCTTTTGTAATAGTATCTAATTGTTTAATTTCCATGCCAAAACCATGCTGGGCCAAAAGGTACAATTAGCCACAAAAATCAGCATGGAGCAGAATGTGTAATCTCTAATATGAGGCTGAAAATGATACTGAAATACAACAGAAGACAGAGACTATCAGCCATATTATGGAAGATGCACTATAAATAAGGGCATACTGAATTATTTCAACAGAAAGATGCTGGATGGAATCTTTAATCAACTTTCTTAATACGGAAGCAAGAGCTCTGCTGTTTAATATGGCAAGCTATTTTAATACTGCTGTGTTTAAAATTGTGTGATTACAGTTACCAATAGCAATAAGATGTAGCTCCAGAGGGGAGTCCTAGTGGTTGGAAAAGTTTTTTCTCTTTTATTTCTCCAACATCTTTGCTCTCTGAAGCCTCAAATCCACGTTCTCTATCCTACAGCCTGGTTTTGCTTTTCAGCTGGATTTTCAATGTATGCCAACACTGGACTTTCTATGGAACTGAAAACAAAACATTTCAGCTTTTGGAGTAATTCTGGTATGTTTTTCTACATCACACTAGTGGCAAGAATACAGTCAACAAAAGATTGTGGTCCCTCAACTTCTGGCATGGACAGCTGAGGAATATAATGCCCAATGGTGACACAGGGTGATAATTTCCTGTTCTTCACTATTTATCTCTGTGGTTTTGGACTTAACAATGGATATTCTTTGTGATGAGGAGAGCTCTGTGAACCCAACAGCAAACTCCTTCATACAAATAAATCAGGAGAGAAGACTCTACAGAAATGTTTATGGAGCTGGAGAGATTAATATATCGCATCTCATTAACTTGACTGTGGACTCTGAAAATCTAACCAATCTTTCATGTGAAAGTAACACGAGTCCACCGTGCTACTCTTCCCTGATTCAGCTTTCACAGAAAAACTGGCCAGCTTTGCTGACAGTAATAGTGATTGTTTTAACCATTGCTGGAAATATTCTTGTCATCATGGCTGTTTCACTGGAGAAAAAACTACAGAATGCCACTAACTATTTTCTAATGTCACTTGCAATAGCTGATATGCTGCTGGGTTTCCTTGTCATGCCTGTGTCAATGTTAACTATTCTGTACGGTGAGTATTTGCTGTATAATCTACTGCATGTATTGAGAAGCTTTAAACATTGCATGCACATCCTGTTGTAATTATTATTTTATTCTGTCACTACAGAAAACTGTAATCATTCCATGTAAGTTGAAATATATGTAACTGGTTGATGGATGGAATAGGTGAAGTACTTGAATCTTTTCCTACTTTATATTTCTAGTTACAGGCATTTAAACACAGGCCAGAACATTAGTTTATTACTCAATTGCTAAATGAATTGTCTCAAAGTGTATATGAAGATGCTTTGTTTTCTTTATTGCTTTCAGGATTTTTACCCTAGCTTATAATTTTAATATTCCTAATAAGAATATAGGGTCCGGCCAGTTACTTTGCTCTGCAAATATGCACAGAAGCACCTTTAGATTCAAAGTAGGCAACCCTTCAATTATTTTTAATTAAGTAATACAAATGTAAATAATTTTCTTATTCCCAAGACCCTGCTTAGACATCTACTTACAAGCAAATGCTGGAATAAATATTTTGAGAGTTAAAAAATGGATGGAAGAATTAATTCTACCTAATTTTTTCAGTAACATTTACAAATGCAAAGCTGTGATTTCTTAAGAGAAGTTATTTGATAATTAAGTTAATAATGGCTCACAGTTCACGCCCTTGCAGGTGATTAATAGCAGCTCTTCTCATTTTCACCACAATCACTTGCAGCAAGCTCACATAGGAAAAAGCAGCACCCTATGTGTTCAGTAACAATATTGTTAGGCTGCTACTATCTCTAAACTTCAGAAATGAGTTTTCCAGTGCCACAACTGAATTTCTACAGTTCAAGAAGAAGCTAGACAACATCAGGAGGAAAGTGAGATTGTTTGAAAGATTTCTATTCCTTCACTATTTTGGGACTAAAGGTCTAAGCATGAACCTGTGACTTCAACGGAGATTTCATCCAGCAAACTGAGAGTTTGCTTTCCATTTTCAGTATTTCTACACAGATTGCCCTCCGTAGCATTTGCAAACTGTATTTAGCATCAGTGATGGTGTAACGCTGTGATTTACTGTATTAGTGTGCCATTACCTTCGGTGGGAGAAAGAGTGTAAAACAGAAATTGTCCGATGAGTGCAATTTAAGCCGTGCGCGATTCCCTGAGACAAGCAACAGGGACTCCTGCTGGCCAGGCTCCGCTGCCGAGGGAAGAGGCGCCCGAAATTCGCGGCTTGGGAGGGAATTTGGGGGTTGGGGTGCTGGGCGTCCTTCCCACACGCCGTGAAGCCGGAGCCCTCATCGCGGGGAAAGGCAGCACCGCCCTCTCTGGCGACGGCCGGCGCGGAGGAGCAGCAGGGCACCTAAAGACGTACTGGAGAGGCTGTGTTGACTTTGCCTCCTCTCTTCCTGCTTTTTCCCTTGCAAGACCAGGAATGGAAGGCCTTTGCAGCGTAACTTGGAGTAGAAAATCATCTGATGGTGGACACAGGTACCAGGAGAGCTGTCTGGTGTGGTGCACTGTCAACCTCCAGGATGACCAGTGATGGCACAGAGGGAAACCTCCCCTTACACAGCAGCATTTGCTTGGCCTCAGCTGCTTAACTTCAAACACATCACACGTTGACAGTCTTGAACCCAAACTGGCAGCCTTTGCATACACCTACTCTGCCAGGGCACCTCAGAGGCTGTGGAGCAAGGGTGCTCTACCACCCTTTCCACAGCCCCTCAAAGGGGCTGTTTTGCTCCAGAGAGATATGATTTTCTTCTTGAGAGCTTTACAGCTACCATGGGCAATTCTGGCTCTGGTGCCCAGCCATATCAGCTATGTGCCTGCCCCAGTATGCACCTTTTGGGCCAGGCAGACTTCTCCATCCACCCAGCAGCACCAGCCTCTGCTGGAAAAAAAGACACCCAGCAAGTCCTACCAAGATGGACGTGCCCACAGAGCAGAAAATTGCCTGGAAGATATTATCTACACCCTTCCAAAGTCTTACTGCATCCAGAGTTTTCTCCCTCATACTTTCCCCTCTCTTGAACATGTAGACTTCAAGAAGTTTATCTGGCAGATGCTGTTTTATCCCTGCACCATCCACGTTTATAGCAAGGACAAGAGGTCTAGAAGGATGTGACAAATATGTTCCCGAAGGTCACTGAAGCAAGAGAACAGATGTATGTTGTCAAGTATAAAAATACTTTAACGCTTTTCCCTGTGTAAACTGGCCTGGCCTGACAGAGGGATGCTACTGGGAAGTCATGCCCCTGAAAGGCAGCCATCATGTAACACACTCTGGAGACCAGACTTCCCATTGAAAGACCAGAAATCATGATAAAACACATCCATAAAAGCTGTATGGCTTGTCAGCTCATATTGGAGCAATCCAAGAGCACCAAGAAAGATGTCTCCTCAGTGCCCACTGAAACTAAATTTAAGTAGGCACAGAGCTCTTCTGCCTTTCCCTCCATTCCTGCTGTTGCAAATCTTATACTATGCCTCCAAAGGAGACAGGCACTCCCCAAAATACTAGCATATTCTCACAATATGAGCTTTGCCATTGCCCCATGCCACACTGTCACAGGCCGCTTGAATAGTATGCTCTAAATTAAATCAATAAATTAAATCAGATAAGGACATGGATAACTGCAAAACTTGCTCCAAGGAGAGTTATTAGTGATTCCCTGCAGGAATAGAAGGGCCTTTGAACGGAGGTCCTGCGGGGTTCTGTTTAGCCTGGGTCTGCTCAGTACTGCTCCTAACAACTCATATAGTGTATGGAGTTTGAGCTTACACAGCTTTCTAAAAGCACCAAGCTGGGAGAGGTTACAAGCACTCAGAGAGGCAGAATGAGAATCATCAACAAGCATCTTGACCCCTGAAGAGAAAGTCTGAAATCAACAAACAACATTTAGTGAGGATAAATGCAAAAGTAAAGAAGCAAACCAACTTCTGCTGGGGAAATTTGTCCGGGCTTCAAGAATGATGAAAAAGATCTAGCTGTCAAAATGTGTTATAAGCTAAACATGCATCACTGGCATGATATTTTCATACAAAAGGCACTCATCATTCCAGGTTGCATAAGTAAAGACATTTCCTTCAACACCCATGAAGCAACCTTGTATTTCACTTTGCAGTCAGGAGGCCTTTGCAAGAGTAGAGAGTCCTGTTTTAATCACTGAATGGTACACAAGACGCAGATAAATTAAACAGATTCTAGGGCAGAGAAAAAAGAAGGACAAGAGTTTTAAAAGCATGATCTGTAATAAAAAGATAAAGTACTTGGCTTTTCTTAGTCTGGAAGACAAAAAAAAATAAACACAAAACTCAACAAGACATGATAGCCATCTCCTGATAGCCTCCAGAAAGGAAAGCAATCAATTAATCTTCATGGGTAGTGGAAAGAACAAGGAAAAAGGAAAGGCTTAATGTGCAGCAAAGAAGCTGTAGGGTTGAATATTGGTAAACACTAATGCGTCGGTTTTGCATTGCATTTCCTGGAGAAGCCTATCAATAATCATTGATAGAGGGAATATCCTTAGTCAAGTATATGGTTGATGCTTAAACACAGGTGAGAAAAATATCACTCATATGCAACAAAATATTTTTTTTTTCAGCTGCCACTAAATCCAAAGTTTCAGTTTCAGAATTCAGGCAGCTTTGCATATCAGCAGGTGTTGATAATGCAGTAATTACGTGCATAAAAAGTCCTGAAAAAAAATTGAGAACTTGCAGGTTTACAATGAGAAAATTTCTTCTCTTTTCATAGATTTGCTGCCAGAAATGGTTAATTATAGCATCAAGCATCAGTGTTATACAAATAGAATTAAAAATAAAAAACATATGCTGCCTGTAGCCTGGGAAAGAGGCAGAGTTAACCCTGAATCTACAGAGTTAGAAGGCTGCAAGCAAATGAAAGTATTTTCTTTAAACAGTGTCAGGTAGCTTCTATTGAACCTACCACTTACCACTACTTAGTCCTTACTACTGTCCTCCTAGAAAGACCTTCCCCCCTAAGACATATGTGTCACAACAAAAGATGTATGCTACATCTTTTTCTGATGTCAGCTTTCTCTTGTGCAGGATACACATGGCCTCTACCTACAAAGCTCTGTGCCATTTGGATCTACTTGGATGTGCTTTTCTCCACTGCCTCCATCATGCATCTCTGTGCCATCTCACTGGATCGCTATATTGCCATTCGAAACCCCATCCACCACAGCCGGTTTAACTCAAGAACTAAGGCTTTTGCCAAAATAATTGCTGTTTGGACCATATCAGTTGGTAAGTGAGGTAATATTTCACAATGTAATTGCAGATTTCTAATTTTTGAGAGGATTTTACATATATACTGCAGTCAAAAACTTTTTATTCTCTCCCTACAATATTTTGCTTTCAATAGTCTAAGAAGTGCTGTCATGTAGCAATTCTGCAGTGGAAATCAACGACAATGGGAAATGGAGGAGGACTGAGCAGCACTGTCACTAAAAGAATATACATCAGTGATAGGACTATTGCACTGAAGTTTGTTTTAAAGATGTGTTTATTTCTCATTTTGATTATCCATCATTCCCCTAACATCTGAAAAGAAAAAAGGTATATCAACTGAAAAAAATATTTTGCTGTTTTATGTAAGTCAGTTGTTCCCAGTTTCTTATTAGGGTAATTTGCTTAAAGATGTTTCTTATGGGCAGATCTTCTCTGCCTTTCTTGGTGCATATGGTGGGGAATTTATGCGCCCTATTTAGGAGACAACAAATGCTCTGTATACAGTGTGAATGAGAGGAGTTTCTCCAGAGGACAGTTCAGAGTTACAGTCTAAAATCAGTGTTCTGAATGACCCAGTACATCAATCTCTTTTTGAACTGGCAAAACCCACATCCCCAAGACTAGGCATGGGAGCACTGTTCTTCCATTCCCATGGTGGCAGCAGGAGCAGAGCAGTCTCATGGCATGGGAGGTGGAAGTTTGATGTGTGATGCCATCAGGGATTTCCTCACATACCTGGGGCAGAGGCTCTCAAATGCTTTGAAAATGCAGCTCCCTTTCTGCTCTTCTACTTTTGTAGACCCTTGAGCACTGGCAGCTCACTTATTCAGAGGCAGGAAACATTCACTCTTTCACCCTGAAAGAAATGAGTGCTGTCAGCAATCAAAGGTAATTAGCTGCCTCCCTGGCTAATACAAATCATTGCAAGTGGTAATTGTGATCCCTTACCATTCTTCTGAGGGGAAGGAAAGGAGATGATGTCTACCACTGATGCCTGCCTGCTGCTCTAAATCATCTCCTGACCTCCCCTGACTCCTACAGTCTGAGAAATAGCGGTCTGGGATTTACATGATTTAAAATAGCTGTATCTTCTGCTGCACAGCAAGAAATAGTATGAGCCCTCACTCAACAGGAGGATGTTGCGATCTCCAAGACTTAATGAAGTTCAACTGCATCATGTGTGCCTCTGGGTACATAGTTCAGCTGATTAGATGCAGATGTTTAGCAAAGGCCAGGTGAACCCCACCCTAAAAATGCCTTGCTCTCAACTATAAAGGAAACCTATAGCAACTCAGATGTAGATATCTTCATTTAGATTAGATGAATCGTACCTTGTCTCTCTACAGTCACATTTTTATCAATCAAGTAGAAAACATATTAATTATTCTGTCCAGTTTTCTCAGTCTTTAAACCCCATGAAAAAGTCAAGCAGTCCTTAAAGTTGTATGTACTGTGTTTGTCTGCATTTATGTGTGGTACCTCATGCTTAGTGTGTGTGAAATTACTATCCTTTTGAAACATGAATTCACCAAATGATCAGAATGACCATTCCAGAGGCAAACCAGTGGTCCAGCATGCTTAGTATCTTTTCTCAGACAGGGGCTTACTGCCAGAGTATCTGAATTAGCTCCCTATTCAAATGAATCCATAAAAATATATTATTTAAGCCCTATTAGTTAGAAAATGGTTTATGTCCTGTAGCAGAACATAGCTTAATATTTAATTTCAAAAGTTACAACTTCTTTGCGGTAATAACTGATAACTTACCCGTTGTAAAAACACCTTTTTAGCTCTCTAGAGAACTTTAACAGCAATAAGATAAGATGCAGATATTTGTTATTACTATGGCAAGGTTCCTATTTATATAACTCTGAAAAGTACAACTCCTTATTTTATTGGAAATTACTCAGCTGTGGCATGAGTGAAGGGGATGGAGTCCTGCTTTACTGAAGCTGGCTAAGGACACATGTAAGGGAACAGTGGATGTCAGGAAAACAGGTGGGCTGATAGGCTAAACTCCATCTCATTCACACATAGCCTGTCATCAAAAGAGTGAGAAGGTTAAATAGATATAAATGAATGCAGGCAAGCACACTGAGGTGGGCAGAAATGAAGTGGTGCTGAGCTGGTTTCTAGTCCTATGGAAGCAAGGGGCATGGGGAGATGAGTTGAAGGAAGACAGGTCAGTTCCCAGCATGGAACAGTGTCATGGATAAACTGGCAAGTGGGATGTGCACTCCAGAGTACAGACAGGGAAGAAAACACATAGCAAGCTATAAAAAAGCTGATGAGCTAGTCACTGCCAGGCTGGACTGAGTTTACGCCATGGCACATCACTATATTATTAGGAAAAAAAAAAGCCATTATTTTAAGGAACCTTGACAGATCCCAGATCATCCATGCAACCTGCTGTGACTCATTCATCAACCCTGTCCTCCTGACCTGCCACCATCCAGCTCAGAATATGTAGGAAATGGGTTTCTGAAGGTTCTTTCTATATTGTTTACTAGTGGGACAGGCTTCCTGAACAAAGAGGTGCTCTATGCATCATTTACCACTTTCTAGACTATCAGTGCTACTTAGAGTGACAGGGCTACAAATTATTTAACTCTTTGCATTTTCACATAGCTATGGCTGAGAACTCTCCCCAGGGTGAAGTGAGGGTGGTCAGGCACTGACACAGGTTGCCCAGAGAAGTTGTGGATGCCCCACTCCTAGAAGTGTTCAAGGCCAGGTTGGATGGGGCTCTGAGCAACCTGGTCTAGTGGACTGTGTCCTGCCATGGCACGGGGGTTGGAACTAGAGGATCTTGAAGGTCCTTTCCAACACAAACCATTCTGTGATTCTGTGATAGCTGGCACAGGCAGAGCCAGTATTGGGAACAACACAACCTGCACAGTGCATGGTGTGGCTGACATCTGACCTACAAATTCAGATCCAAGGTTTTGCTCTCCAGCCTCAGATAGATATCTTTTGACTTCCCCATGCTTCTGTAGTTTGCAGCTCAGCTGGTGCCCTGTGAACTCTTTGATGTATTAGATGGAGGGTAAAAAGCAAGAGAAAGAAATGAAAGATGTTATATTCTCCTGTGCAGAGGTTCATTTTAGCAGAGGAAGAGGGGAAAACAGCCAACAGCTGTGTGTTGCCAGCACATTTAATAAGTTCCAGTGTCCATGCAAATAGGTCATGGCTGGACTGAACAGCACTGATGAACACAGGGGTTTGTTGGATGCTACCTTCTACCACTCTCACTATGGAAACAAACTGTTTAATCCCACCTCTTGTTTTTCAGTTTTCTGTCCTTCAACTCATCCTTTTTCTACAAGAGGATCTTTCTTCTTCTGACATTACAGTTTAATTTCTTTAACAGCTTTTGATGAAAGAGTCTTGTCAAAGCTTTCTAGAAATCCAGGAACATTACATCAGTTGGGTTACCCGTATCCTCTTGCTTCACTGACTCCTGCAAATACTTGTAGATGATTTGTAAGGCCTGCAGAAGTTCTTGTAGTGCTTCCCTATCTACCCACATCTCCTTCATTATGACTTCTAATTTACCTAAGTAATTACACTTTTGTTCACTACATTTGTAATTTTCCTTCTATTCACTACATTCATAATTTTTTTCAATTAATTGATCCGAAGACCAGTCAATCAGTGATTTTCCTTTCATTGGCTTCAGTGACATATGAAGCATTTTAAAAACAGCAGAAAAAAAGCACAAATAGTTTGATTGACCTGAGTTCTGAAATCTTGACTTTCTCAGTTAAAAAAAAATAAATGTGTGCTAACATTTGTTTTTGCATTTAGTGGAAGAAAAGCATTTAGCCAGCAGCCTTTCTTTCACTAGACCATACAATGCCATAGGCAATTGGTTTAAAATAGATTCTAATTACTGTAACAGATTCTAATCGTGTCTTTAATTCTTAAATCATCCAGTACCCACGGTGGCTAGATAATTAGATTATTTGTAGCTGTTGAAGGCAAAAGCCCATTAAACCCTGAAAATTGTTCCATTTGTTTTAAAGCACAGAGGTCATTACTGAGAATAGGTGTAAAAAGCCAAAGCATTTCCCCTTGCTAGAAAAATTAGAATTTTGAATAGAACTGGAATCTATAGAATTGTAAATAGAGCCTATGCTAAAAATATGGGTAAAATACCTTTGAGTCCTAAGCGGGATTAACAAACACATTGGTTTGCGAGAGGCTAACAGTGCATCATTCCTTCTTCCAAAAATCCTTGAAAGGGTTGCATAAAAGACTTACAGTCATGAATGTTAAGTCGTTATATATATAACATTCCTCAGTTCTTATTTCTCTCTATTCCTCTGTTAATGGTCTAAGTAATGTGAATTCTGATGAAACCCAAATACCCTAAGCTGAGTTTTCTCTTATCATTTCTCACTCAGCCTACACATCTGTTCACTGCCTTCAGGCAGTCTCTGCACTCCCCAGTCACTAACAACTTAGATTTATTCAGTACCTCTCATGCAGAAAAAAATTCCAACATCGAGCTGGATGCAGCTGGTAAAATACCTCCCACCACATAACTCTAAAATTTTGCCATTGCTTTTGAGACTTCAAAAATTAGAAATACTGTAGCATGTGAAGCAACATTCTCCAAAGTGCAGGGTGAAGTTACCTCCAGGTATACCAAACAAGTCCAGTGCAACTGAGCCCCTGATAATTTGGCAGCTTTTGCTGACACAGAGGCTTACACCTCCTCCACAGGCAGCCTGCAATTTCTCTGCGTGACTTCTTGTTGCCCTACGGAGTATGAAGGGCCAGGGAAGGAGCAGGGATTGGGAGAGTACAACCACCAGTGTCTCTGGATTGTGGTTTGCTGAAAATTTTGACCTCCTTCTGCCTCACTCCTCCTTCTGCCAAGAACAGCTTTCATTTGAAAGTCCCTTTACAGTTTTCAAAAGGCAACAAACAGTCAAGAGGTGGCAGGTTGGGAATCCCCATCCCGAATTTGCTACACATCCATTTCTTCCAGACAACATAATTTGCCATTTCATTCAAGTCTAATTTAGGGATGGCTTGGCATAGGAAAAGACAATTTGTTATAAAATGGAATATACTGCCAAAATATATAAAATTGCAAAGAATTACACACTGAACTGTACTCTGACAATATAGATTTAAAGTTGAGCACCTAAATTTGGAAGTGCTGCAGCTAAACTTGAAATACCTACTACACTACCCTCTTTCCCATGTAGTCATACACTTCACTTCTATTTCTTCTTTTGAAAACTTGACTTTGCATTCTTAGCAGTTTTTATAATCATTTCCTTGGTCAACAGGTCTTTTATTTTTATCATAGTCTTTAAATCAGAGTTTGAGTATAATCAGAGAGTGAATATACTGTTTGCTCATTCCAGCTGGAGGATCTCAAGGGCAAACATTGTAGATTTTTTTGTTTGGGCAATCCCCTGGAACCTTTAGCATTTGTGGACATAGTGGTGACATTTGTGGACATATGGTGACATTTATGCCACCATAAAAATAAAAGGCCATAATGATGTTGTCAAAAATAGAGAAATTTGCATCAATTATAATGAAATTTTTTAAATGGCATGAAATTTCTTAAATAAAGTATTAGAGATTCAAATCAACTCAGAAATAGAATCTTCGTTCTATTACTCGATAGAGACAGTGTATGAGGCTCAGTAGTCAGCAACAATTTTTTCAGTAGAAAGTTCATTGCTGTACTGATGACTCCAACAGTAGTGGCAACTAATGAATGAACAAGCCCTTCCTACATATGTTGTCTGAGGGAAGGTAAAATTCAGTTCCACGCAATTGACATTTATTGTTGTGATGCACATTTCTGAGTTGAGTAGCACATGTATTCTGGTTATGAGACATTACTTGAGGTAGTTCTGAGAAAGAGACATAAATATCCTATTTACTTTCCTCATTGATGTCAATTATTCCTGTATTTCCCATGTAACAGAATCCTTTACTTGATTTGTTGTTCCCAGAAGAGTGAACACATCTCATCCACCAGACCATCAGCTTACCACCCATATCTCCCTCTCATAACCATGAAGGTTCAAAAAGCTTGCATTTTAAACTTGTTTATGTTTTTTTCATTATCTGACATGGATGTGTTACTAACCTTATTGTTTTCTTTATGAAAAAAATGCTCAAAGGAATGTTAATGATTGAAATGCTTTCTGAATTCTCTGGATTTGGAAATACAGAGATTAAGAAACAACATAGGTTCATATGTCCATAGGGATATATTTCCAAACTAGACACAATGAGCAACCTGGCATACATCTGGATGGGTAGAACACATTATACCAGTAGATATGTATCATTAAATGAAGAATAATTAAATATAAAAATAAAGAATATTATGTATACATTTACAGTATTCTTTGGGTAATTACATCAAGATGATATGAAGGTTATTGCCTGTGAAAAAGGCACACACTCATTTTGTGAGCACTTCTTTTGCAAGAAACATTCTGCCTTACAGGTAAAAAAAGGAATGAGGAGTGGTTACAGCATTAATATGTGGTGTTTCTTTCTGCTTTGGTTTTATTTTTAAAGGCAAGTTGTAAACAATAGAGCTGTATTTTTAATAGCAGAGCTATATGGAAAGAACCTGGTTAGTTAGGGTACTGATGAAAGAATTTGCTAATTGTCTTTTTTTTAAACTTGTCATTGTTTTGAAGACCACAAGGACCATGATCCTCTTCCTCTTGAAGCTGCAGGCAAAGAAACATTAATTTCACTTGGTCCAGGCCTGTTCTATTTCAGGTTTCTTTAAATGAATAAGTTGCTGGGTGGCAATATGACCTACAGTATGGCCAGTCCCTCTTCGTAGGATATATCAGAGATAGATATATCCATAAATGGAATGTGTTTAGAAAAAAAGGCAATAACAGCATAATATCTATTATAAATTACTCCCCCTCCTCTGAAAGGATGTACTTTTTAGCCAGTCATATTCCCAGCCCAGTGTACAATACATACAAGCATCCATAATGGATTTCCCATGTGGAGGGGGAAGGATGAGCCTGGGTCTTATTGCAGGATACCCTTTTCTGCAGAAAGTGCAATGTGAGGTGTTGCAAAATGCAGAAAGGACATGTTCACAGGCTGCTGTAGTCTTTTCCCAGGAGGTATGTACAATAGTACATGCTCAAAAGGGGATTCCATGTTGCCAAGAAGTTACTTGAGCATCTTTAGTCAGGAGTTGGGATTTCCACACAGCAGAAGCCACATACAATACAAATGAGCAGAAAAGAAGTGTGCAAGGAATTATGCTGGGAATTATAAACTCTGTCATCTGTACACTGTAATTGCATTTAATCATCTTCTAAATGAAAAAATGGTGTTGATAAAGTAGCACTGTGTCGCATAAAAGAAAATGTCAAGAAGAGAGAAAATTTCATTCATTTAAAAATTATACAGAGCAATTTCACAACTTCTTTTATGCATTTTAAAGAATTAAATTTGACTTAAGCCAGATGTTGCATTTTTTGATATTAAGAAAGATACATGTATCACAGAATTCTACTTTCAAATGAAATCCTTACATTTATCCCAATTAGCAGGAATATTGCAAACTATCACACACCAAGGCTGTAATTACCTTTCCCCATGCATTTCCTGGCTTGGACCACTGGCATCCTTTCTAAGCAGAAGCCCAGCAAATAAGAGTCAGGGGTTTTGTTAGAACTGAGACAACATATTTCTAATTACCTGCAACAAATTTAGAAATACCTGCCAGCTGATTTCTCCTATGATATCCTCCAGAGTCATTGATGGAAGATAGCCTGTTGAACTCCTAAGATGTTCTGAAAGCAGGCTGTGGCATTGTGATAAGGGCTCTCTTTTCTGGCTGTTCAAAACTGGAATCTGTGTATTTCACAGCATTCAATCCTGCTTTTATGTTGAAAGTAAATCACACCCACTGGGAAGACTTGTTTCTTTTTGGCAGAACATTGCCCTTGTTATCATTTTGTATTTGATCTGAGTTTCGAAATGTCAAATTGACCGCTACTGCTAGGATCACAGACTGAGCTGAACTGTGAGTATCCTGACAGAAATACTATTTGGGTTTAGTTCTCAGGTACACTGAGTAAGCAGTGTAAATTTCTCCTTACAAGCACAGAAGTACCCAGAAGTTTTAGTTTGAATGTTCACCAGTTAAAACCAGCAGTGCCTTGCATATCACTACAGGACATGAGGAGATCCCTCCTGCATTTCTTGTTGCAAGGAGAGTTTATGTATTAATTCTTCATTTTCAAGGTGCTTTGTGACATTTAGCAGAAAGATAACCCTAGGAATCATGCTATAGCACTCATAGATACCTGTAGATGGGAAATATGGGCAGATATGATTTATCCCTTTTTCATCTCTTCTTTAACCCTGCCTTCTAAATGTGACCAAGGCATTGACTGACTCCACAGAAGAGCAGTTCAGTCAGGCTGAAGGGCATTAGCCACAGGGTGGGCAGTAAAACATAAAGTACAGCATCCTGAATCACGATCTGCAGACCAGTGCAGGCCTCTAAGATGCTTCTCATTCTGTTTTTCCTTCCAAATTATCCATCACATCAGGGCATCGACCCCGATAACTCTCCAGCCATTGCTTCAGTCTCCTTGTGTAATTAGTGATAAGCTGACCATTTGCCCAATCAGCAGCCTCTGCAAGCGACCGCAAAAAAAGGCATGGAGAAAAAACTGGGACATGGTCTGAGGTCTACAAAATCCAGAAGAATTACAGTTTTGGTTATCTGTGGCCTTCAGATGGAGTGTGAAATTGTTGTGAAAAAAAATAATTAAAAATTTTATCTGATAGTTACATTCAGTCTCCTTTTAAACTACAAAACAAGGCCAAGTAGCACAGTTGAAGAACTCTCAGAGATACCAACAGAAATCTATTCCATTCAGTGGAGGATTAAGGCAGAGTTCAGTAAACTATCAGCACTCAACAATTCACATCATGTAATAATTAAAAGCCCAGAAGTATAAAAACTGGGATAGTAGAGGATCTTATCACTTAGACTGCTCCAAGAGGCATCACGTTAGTTGCTTATGGTAGTGGAATATCTAAGATCTTTCCACAATTTCTAGCTTATTGCTACGATAAGTTTTCTACTGTGTGTGCAGCATGTATATCACATAATAAATTAGCCCTGAGGACCCCTCAGGAGATTCATAGCTAAAAAGACAGACTGATAGTGTGTGATCTAGGAGGATCCTGTAACAAAGATATGGTATTTCTTTTTTCTCAAAGCACAATTATTCCCAAATCTATTGTCCTAGCAGACAGAACAGGGAACATTGTGAAGCCATCCAACACAGAATACAGAGAGGTCCCACACTAAACAGAAGGGATATGACAGGTGGCTGGAGTTGATCCCACACAGAGGCACTTTTCAGATTAACATATTTACCTAAGCCAGTGACAACCATAAATTTGTAACTTCTTTTGAGTAGAAATTAAACCGTTGCTACAGAGAACTTAAAACCCACATTAACTGAGTACACAGAACAGAAAAAGGGTGTTTAACGTGCTTCGCTTCATTTTGCTGAGCCACAGAACTAGCAGTCTTAAATAGAATGAGAAGCACGTCGTCCTTCTGCACAGAGCTAGGCTGAAAACCTGCAGAATCTCTTGCAGTTTTTCAGACTAAATATTCAGCTCTTTACTCATTACTTCTAATCACCACGGATGAAGGGGTTACACAGCTGACATCAGTCTATGTTCCCTGGAGGAGAATATCAAGCCCATCTCCCTTCCAACCCCCAGCTGATGGCAGGATTGTAACTGCTGTCTGTCTTTCTTGGACTTGGGCTCTGCTCAGCCAGCATCCCCTGGGCAAGCTGCTTTGTTGGCCTCCGGTCCAGGCTTAGCCAGACACCATCTTAGTATCTACTCTTTCCAGGCTCAGGGACAGTGATAAGTCTCAATCTCACCAAAGACCAGACTGCAAGAGGAGCAATTTCATCTCAGATGTGATGTGGCGATGTGGTACTAAAACACTGCTGAATGACTCCTGTAAACATTTCTTTGTCCCATCTCTAAGCTTAGGCTAAGTTTTCACATGGGAAACACAGAGATGGTGCTTTCTCAGGTGAACAAGTTGGCTCTATATGGCGTGATAGTATGCTCCTTACTGGGGATCAATGTGAGTGGGTTCCTCTCGATCAGTGAAGAGGAAAAGGATTTTTAGGCTGTCTCTATTGTTGGCTTTTAACCTCCTGGACATCCTGAAGCTAAACCGCTCTATCTGGCCTTCTGCTGCAAAAGCAGACGCGGATACCTTCTTGTCTGCCTCTTCTTTCCTGTACATGCATTTATAATGTCTTGTATTTACACAATAATCTACACAAGGCAGAGACATTTACTTCTTGTCGAAAGGTTGACACCCTTACTGAGTCTAGGGCTGGGGTTTTCTGACATCTTTCTCCAGGTTTAACATCACTAAAATATTCATAATAAGACCATGAGGTCTAACCAAGAATAGTAAAAAGAAGATTAATCAAATCCATGGCAGACCTGGAGAAGAAAATGGCGTGTATTACACATTATTTTCTTCTTGAGCCATATCGTACAAAATTCTATTTACTCGGCAGTTTGGTATTTCTGACTTGTTTAGAAAAGTTATATGCCCCTCAGTAGATATAAATGCTATAGTAAACAAGCAGATTGAATGCAAGTATGTGTCATCTAAAAGAAAATTTCTGTATAAATTGAGAAAGTCTTTTAATTTTCTGAGTTTCTACATATTCTTTCTATTTGCTGGCCCTAGAGGTGAAGGTTTTACCTGCAGGTGTTTCATACAAGCAGTATGCTAACTCCAAGAAGGAAGACTTTTACTCTACAAAGACAGAATCACTGCAGAGCTTCAGTTAAAATGAGGCAACAGGCAGTCAGTCACATGTCGAGACGGTCATTACCTGGGAATAACTACGAGCATGTTAGGAAACAACTAAAATAATTAATGTTCAAATGAGGTACCAAGACTAGCTTTCAGACGTGCGACTGCCTCTCTGCTTATGAAACACCAGACCAGGCAGCACAGCTTTGTCCAGCAGTTTCTTATCCCTTGGAGGCTTCGCCTCTGCCCACTGCAGTCAGCAGACAGTGAAAGCAGCCTGTGCCAACCTGTGTGGGCACTAAATTAAGAGGGTTTGGTTGCAATAACAAGACTTTCTCTTTCAGCTCGTTCAGTTGAAAATGCTGGGATCTATTCACCATTGCTCTCTGCTGCACACATGAATGGCATCATCTGAAATCCCCAGTCCCTGGATCGTTTTTCAAAAGAAATTTCTTCAGGACATTTATAAACCTTTATTTTTTTTTTCTAACTGTTTGATAAGTGTAGACTTCTATATGCCTCTGCTACTCCTTTTAGTGACTGAGTAACCATATTACACAGAGGGATAACAACTTCTCTCACTTTGAGATCTCTGTGAGAAGCCAATAAGCACGGCAGAAGCCTTAACCCAAACCAAAGATAATCTCACTAGCTGAAAAGCAAAGACTATGTTTGTGAAGAGGCTCGACTGGAAACTACTATGCAAAAGGTCTGGAAAATCCAATGAGAAAATAAGAAGGATCAGACTGTAGACAAGTCCTGCAGCACAACTAACAAAGAGGATTTGAGGTGTGTATAAGCAGGAAAACCATTTAAAGTCAAAAGCAAAGAGACTGCTTCCTGCTGTTGGATTCTTGCTGCCTTTGGACTGTTTGCACATTTTATGAGTGAATAGGATTATACCAAAGCAGCAAGTGACTCCATCAGCTGTTGCCTCTCTCAGAACTGACCCTGCTCTGAGCCCTGGATTTCTAATCACTTAGGTCAAAAAAGGGGTACCTGTCCTTCATTTCTTGCACCGTCCTCCTGGTAATTCTCCTCTAATCCCATTTCTATTTAATTTATTATCACATTCCTCTAAATTAATTTGGAGAGACACACCTCTGCTCTTGTAAGAAATAGGCTTCAGGAGTGAGGACATAAATGAGAAACATATTAGGAAGACACAGACTTCTCTGATTTTGTTTTTCTGAAGTGAAATAGATGATTTATGCCATAAATGATCAATTACAATAATTTTCACACATAAAAGGAATTTAATCTATCTTCAACTAGGCTAAATAATGTTTCCTTAGAGATTTTCCAAGCTGCCAAGAACAAAACCATTTTAAAATTAATAGAGTAATCCAAGTATTACCTGGCACCCCCTATGTGAAGTTAAATTTAAATTAGTTTTTCTTTCAGTTGTATTAAATAGAAGATATGTGACCAAATAAAGTGTTCCAAGGAAAAGACATAGAAAATCGCCTGTGTGTGCCCTTGAATAAAGGACTAAATTTAGTTTATAAACAGTGATGTGGAAAATGTCTGGACCCACTCTGATTCCAATCCTATGAGGACAGCCTCTCAGGATGCAGAAAGGAGACGATACTCCACCAGCATTATGAGTCACTTAGCTCTCGAAGAAATCCATCTGAAATAAGTATTATGTGGGAATTTGTGAGAGAAAGCTCCTCACCCACTCCTGCCCCCACCAACAAATGTACCTACTGTTTGGGAAGAATTCCATGCTTGTCTCACACGTGAGAAGAAATTCTAGCCCAGGACTTTGGGGACACTGCTGCACCGACTAGGAAAGGCAGAAGTTTTTTAACATTCATGCTAACTAGATGCAGCCTCAGATGGTGATTCTCAGTCCACCCAGAGCTTTTCAACATCCCCTCTCCCCGGGTGGAAATTTCTGCTTCTGCACTGCCACCCAATAGCAAACTGCACAACCTTGCTATTGAAAATGTGGCTGGTACTATTCTGGCAGCAAAAAATTATAACAGTGAAAGGTTTGCCATGACTGGAAAGGAATTGATTGGGAACATTTTCAGGTGCATGCAGAAAAAAACAGCTAAGTGTTTGCAGCTCTAGGGAAATGATGACTCCCACACTATTGAGTGCCAAACACCAGCAGAGACATGGAGCCAGATTGAGTGGCTCTTCTGCAGATGTTTAAATGAAAGTAGCTGTGGTTAAACTCCAGCTCCTGATATAAGATTCAGGTATATTTACATCTTGGATACTCAGGAGAGAACACGGTCCATGGTCCTCCCTCTGCAAGTGACTGACTGTGGCTTGTGTTCCTAGAGCAAGCAAACACACACCATGGCAGCCCAAATGAATAAATACTATTTTGGGTGGTTATTTAAGTAAAAAATATCGAAAATAATATGATGGCAGTGTTCAACAAGGAAATTTTTATACAACATGAAACTGAGAGTATGCCTTGTATGACTTGGGATGTAGCAGGCGAGTGTACATGGACTACTGTTTGTTGTTTGAATGTGTAGATGTACCAAAGGACGACATTTTCTGACCACAAAAAGGCATCAGATACTGGGCATGGGCCTTTATAAAGAAATTAGACAGTATTGCCACATTGAGCTGCTTGAAGGAGAGACTGGTTTCTCCAAGCAGAAATCCTTTCAGATTCAGTGTCACAGCACATCTCTGTGCAGTGGCCCATGAGCTGGCCTGTAACCTGTATGTCTGAATCAATGTGAGTGCTAAAACTTCAGATGGGGAGGTTTTTTTCTTTTTTCATGAGAAGGTGAACCAAGGTGCCAAATTTTATTGAGAAACTGTAATGACGTTTCAAAAAGGTGATTTCTATCCCTTGGACATTTATCAAGGTACATGGTATTAAGGCACACGGTATTAAGGCTCATTTGAATTATAATAATTTGAAATGGATATATGTGAGGTGAAAGCATGTGACTGACAGTTTCTGCTTGAAGGAGACTTCACAGAAGGAACCTTGACCTTATCAGTTCACCCTAAGTAACATGAGTGTGCCATCCTGCAGGGCATATTGTAAATTCTAGCTTTAATTTATTGATAGCCTCAGCAGCTCAAGGCAGCTGCAAACCCAGTTTACCTGTCCAGCTAAAGTGGTTTTATGGCTGTTGTATACCTCTGAAGTCAGCAATGTGTTCCACTAAATCAACCTTTGTCAGTTTTACCAGGCTTTTTGAGAGAACAAAAAGAAGGATGCCATTGCTTTACTTCGTAACCTTTGGTGTTTTCAAGAGCCTTTTGTGGTTCTGAAATTGTGCCCAAATGCTTGAGGTTTAATGCAGGATTTATTACTGCTCTTTATTGTTTGGGATCTGTTGTGTGGTTTATTAAAATCCCTAGTTTGAGACAGCCACCTTGTATAAATCAAGCTGTATAAATAAGCCACCTTGTACCAGAGGAACATAATATTTAGGGTTTGTCCACAAGGGAAAAAGTTTAAAGTGGGAACGTCAACTGGAAATGGAGTGGCTAATGTACCTTCAGGGCTTGGATGGATGCTCCCATTCTGCGCTGAATGCTTCCTCGTGCCTCAGTTTAGTTTGTTTTGGAAGCCAAGAAAGATAAACCGTAAAAAAGCCCTCAGGGGATAACTAGGTTTTTTCCAGATTGACTTTGGGCTGGGGGGAGCTGGGAACATGGAATGGGCAGGGTGTGGAATAGCTGTTCTGTTACAGCCCTATCAAGTTCTTTCATCCAGATCTTCTGTTTGCACATGCTCCATTTCCCAAATATGTGTTTGTCCCTACCTGGTAGCACTGCATGACCCTTTCTTGTGAAGCTTATTTCCTTCTTATGACATTTGAATGCTCAGGCACCATCTGTATCTTCTTAAACATCCACAGTCACCAAGAGCAGGGAGTTGGAAAGCAAGGACCATAAACCAACAAGGAATTATACTTCTGAAACAACAAGATGAAATACATCACTGAACTTCAACTTTCAAAGAATTCATTTGGTCAGCTGCAACAATGTTAATGCAACTTATACCAGGACTTTTTGTTACGGATTTACAGGTTTGATCTTGATCAAACCTCAGTGACGTGTGGGTGATATTCTTGGCCATATGTAATGCTTCCTAAAAATTCTATCATAATAGTGGATGTGGATTGCACATGGAAGCTCCTTTATTTACAGTTTAAACATGACTGCCTTTGAATTTGGTCCTCATGGGATTTGCTATACTCGTGCTGCAGAAGCCAAAGACCACCTTTTGAAGAGGGACAAACTCTTCTCCTTTCAGGAAGGGAGCAGTAAGTTTAGTCCCTGTAGAGACAGGAAAACAGAAAAATGGGCTGGAAGTTTATTTATTCCATGCAGGAATATAATTTGTGGGATCCCCTGCATCAGCTAAACTGGGGTGTATACAAAAAGCAGGCTACAGCAGTTAATGTTCTTTGCCACTGAAACGTGGTACCTCTGCTGTTTTCAAACTATATGGTCCTCTTACCTGTGGCTGTAGGGGAAAGATGCCTTGAATGGTCACTCTGAAAAATTTACATGACCAGCAATGCCTTCTACAGCTCTGATGGGTGCAGCACTTTTGTGCTTGTTAATGGAATGACAAGGAAATGTGGAAACTTCAGCTGCAAGCTGAAGCTCATTTCCATTTTTTAAAGCCAGAAATCTGGGT
This sequence comes from Lepidothrix coronata, assembly GCF_001604755.1. Taxonomy (NCBI): domain Eukaryota; kingdom Metazoa; phylum Chordata; class Aves; order Passeriformes; family Pipridae; genus Lepidothrix; species Lepidothrix coronata. Next base: position 1,900,297 of record NW_016690228.1, on the reverse strand, counting down.
TTAGATGCCTGTCTCCAGAAGCTGCTAACAACAAAACAAAGCAGTTGGGGATTTGCTGCTCTTGTGTTTCAGGTGAGGAGTTGAACTGACTTAGGCCCTTTACTTGAAAAAGAATGCAATTATGCTAAAATTTTCCCCTTTCTAGTGCTGCTGCCTCTGCACTCGCCTCCTCATGCAGCTGAACCATAAGGTAGTAATGAAAGGCATCTTTTAACTCTGTCAATACCATTGTTTATTTTATCTCTGCAGTTCACACTAGGTCTTTGACTGAAATATAAAAACAGCCTTGCTGTTATCAGCACAGGGCAGAAGCAGACTGGAAACTTGTAGTATTGCTCTGACTAATGCTGTGTCTTCATGCAGCTGAAGTTTAATGCTGGAAGGCACTGTGTGCCTTCATCACCCCTTCAACTCATCCTAAAAAAAGAAAAGGAACTTCAAAGCATTCCTCATTTCCCTGGAGGTGCTCAACAACACAGATTACTCAGCTGCAGCTGGGCAGTCTGGCTTCCTGCAGGTGACCTCTTCCTCCATGCTGTCAGTCAGATTAACTTGACCTTTTTAGCCAGAAGCTTTCCTGGAGTCACTTAAGTTTCTGTCAGCTCAACTCAGAAGGTGCCACACACTGCACAAGTTTGCATATTAGCCACCGGCTTCTCCTAGTGCAAGTTCAAGCATTTAGAGCTTGTGCAGCAGGAGCAGAAAGGGTAATACCACAGGCTCTCCACCAGCTTCTGCCCTGGGCAGATAAGAGCAGCACTTTTCTAAACTGGACTGAGACATTGCCATGACTCAGTTCAAAGTTGCAAAGATAAATTAAGCTACAGTGTTCTTAGAAAAATAAAGGTCTTTGTAGAAGTTCCAGAAGCACCAAAAGACTGAAGCATTTGAAGAGAATAATAGTCTACTATTATTATTACTGTTATTATTATTTTTTGTATTGAGCCTGTACTCCACAGCTTTCCTCTAGGACTGGAGGTGTTGCACTGGGCACTGGAAGTGTGTGAAATTAAGAGATAGCTTATGCTTTTAAAGGGCTCCCAGTCTAAGCACCAGAGTGGGAAGAAGGGAAAGAGAGGTAGAGGGAGGTTCCATTGAAAAGCTGATGTTTCAGAACTCATCTGTGAACCAATAGGGACATTCTTGGGCATACATTGAACAAAGTAGGGCCTCATCATCCTCCTCACATCATAAGAAATTCTTCTCTAATTAATGTTTTTCTTCCTCATAAGCCAAATACAGCGACTGGGATTTCTGTTAAAAAATGCAAATCGAACTCAAGCTCCCAGATTATGCTAACTTTCCACAGGAATCAGACTCCTAGCTGCTTTTATCCAAACAGGGCCGCATTATCACCCCCTGCTTCACAACTCCACTTCTGCTGTCTTCACAGCACATCATCCCTGTAACTGTCTGAACATTGCCTCTCATCGAGAGAAGTGTGGAGGGAAAGAGACAAATGCTGAAAAAAGCCCAAAAGAACAAGCAAAGAAACAGCAGCTGGACTTTTGCAGTTCTGAAGGGAAACCACATCTCAGGCTGCCTCATATTGGTGTCTCTCAGGGCTTAACTTGTCCCCATTGTTCATTGCCATTTCCATTGCCATGGAAAGTTTTTTTAGCATTTAGACTACATTGACTGTATGGAGATTACAGGAAGAGAAGGGAAAGACCCAATGAAAGATTACTTGTAGACCTACTATAAAAATTTATCTTTTTTCCTGACACCAGAATTTCCCAACCTACACAGAAACCAGTGCCAGAACAGTTCTAATTCTCTACTGTGAAACAGTCCAAGATCACTCTTAAGTCACTTCAGAAAAGAAAGGCAGTATCATCTTGATCATAGTTCATAAAAGCCTTTGCAAAGGTGGCAGGAACCAAGACACAAGTCTGGAGATCATTATAAGGGGACAAAATCCAAGAATTTAAGGAGTTATGCTTTTGTGGCTACCGTGTGTCATGGGACAGTTGGATGTAAACAAATGTATTCTGCCTGTGGCTGAGGTAATATGCTAAGATCACCTCAGCCAGAGGTAAAACACAGGTAGATGTTTGTTTATTTTATTCTTGGAGACCGGAAATGTTGTTTTTCATTATTGTGTTTAATCTCTTCTTTCTCTGATCCACCTTCAGGTATCTCCATGCCTATACCCGTCTTTGGACTACAAGATAAATCTAAAGTGTTTAAGAATTGCAGCTGCTTACTTGCAGATGAGAATTTTGTTCTAGTAGGCTCTTTCGTGGCATTCTTCATCCCTCTGACCATCATGGTAGTCACTTACTTTTTAACCATCAAGTCGCTGCAGAAGGAAGCTATGCTATGTGTGAATGACATTGGCCCAAAGACCAAGTTTGCTTCATTTAGCTTCCTCCCTCAGAGTTCCCTGTCCTCAGAAAAACTCTTTCAGCGCTCCTTGAACAGAGACATGGGGACTTCTGGGAGAAGAACCATGCAATCCATCAGCAATGAGCAGAAGGCTTCCAAGGTTCTTGGCATTGTTTTCTTTCTGTTTGTTGTGATGTGGTGTCCATTTTTCATCACCAATGTGATGGCTGTAATTTGCAAGGAGTCATGCAATGAAAAAGTCATTGGAGGACTCCTTAACATATTTGTTTGGATTGGTTACCTTTCTTCAGCTGTCAACCCACTCGTATATACACTGTTCAATAAAACCTACCGCTCAGCTTTCTCTCGTTACATCCAGTGTCGCTACAAGGAGGAGAAGAAACCTTTCCAGCTGATTTTAGTGAACACTATCCCAGCACTTGCATATGATTCCAGCCAGCTCCAGCTAGCACAAATGAAGAGTTTGAAAAAGGAGGCAAAAATGATGGCTAAGGATTACTCAATGGTCACAATAGGAATACATCATTTGGATGGTACCTCTAAGGGAAGTATCAGCCCAGGGAACGAAAAGGTTAGTGGTGTGTGATGGCTGGCAGCTGCCATGACAACCACCGTGCGTTTGCTGAAAATTTCACCTGGCTGGAAGAAGCTCTGATAGCTTAGGAAAATCAGCCCTGTTCAAGAGACTTTCCAATAACATCATATACTCCTCATATTACCCTGTGGATGAAAAACAGGGTTTTAATGGTATCAAATGTGCAATTTTTTTTCATACAGTACTTTGGCTGTTTTAAGCACAGGCTTTATTAAACTTATTTTTTTAATATTCTAAAGGATATATTTCTTAAAGAAAAAATGCAATTTCTGGTACTATAATATGGGCTGTGAAGAAACTTATGCCTTTCTTTTCTCTTTGCAAATGAAAGCTAAGCTGTCCTTTGATGTTCTTGCAGAATAGGCTCCAGCTAGTTTGTCTTGCTACAGTCAAGTTTTGTTATCATTAACTGAATGAGCACTTTACCAAATTTTAAATAAAATTATGGTTAATTTGCTAATATATATTTAAAATAAATTTTAAACTATTTAAAAAAATCTATTAAAACTGCTATAGATTAATTATATGGGCATTTTTTTAACTGTTTTATGGATATTTTTTCCTTCTGAGTAAACATTCTGAAATGTCACTGGGCTTTTCTGCCGTTTGTTCTGTATTTCAAGTTAGGAATCTTCAGAGAGAAATTATACTTAAATGATCCTTTGTTTCTACCACCATTTGTAATCTTTATTTTATGTATTGTACTTTATTTCTGTTCAAAAATTTCATGTGTTCGTGTTTCATGTGTTCAGCTTAAAACTTGAAAGTAATATTTTCAAAAGTAATTATTTGGATTGATTCCCTGCTTCTTCCCACTGGTGTTGTCAGGGAAGTAAAGTGAGAGAAGACTGGAAAACCAGGCACAACATTGCTAAATAATTTCAGGAACTGTTCCAGGTCCATGCCTCTGTTCAATTCTAACAAAGGCTGATTTAAGTTATGTCAGAGGAAGTTTTGCATGAGTAAAGCTTTCAGTAAAAGGTTGCAGCAGATCATCTCTCATTGTTTTTGGTTTAAAAAGGCCATTTTGAAGAATGTCCTCCTGGTTTTGTTTTAGGATTTGTAGGGCCAGAATTATTAGAAAACTGTTAGTTGTTAAAAATTGTTTTCCCTAGTTTTGCTGTATTGCTGTTAAGGCAGATTGCTCAGGAATGGTCAGTAACTTGCACTACTAGGACTCAGCCTTAATGAAATATTTATGGGCAAATGGGGCTCTCTTGAAATATAACAGGACTTTTAAGTGGCACTGTATTCCACCTGCATAGTTCCAAGGGCAGAATACATTCCATAAAGAACATTGTTTGACAGACACGCCTAGTCAAGAAACTCCTTTCTTTTGGGCATCACAGCCAATGTCACTGAAGCCAGTGGGACTTTGCTGCAGAGAAGAAATATAAATGTTGCATTCACTGACAAAACTTAAATCTAAGCATTTGATTCATTCCATAAATTTTGCAGCCATAATCTCATTAGAACCAGGATGTATTCCAGTTTCTCTGGAAAAAACACTGCCCATCCGAAACCAAACTCCAATACCTTTATCAGACCTTCTCTTGAAGTTTTCAGTTTTCACAGAACAATTAAATTTCCACTAAGTCAAAGAAAGAGAAGGACAGAGAGAAACTGAATCTGATTGTAGCCTACTAGCTGGGAGTCTTTGGAAGAAGATTTTTAGCTTAAGATACTGATCGGTGGGAGACAAGGTCTTAAAAGCTGGCTGGGTATTTGACCAAATTCAAAGAAACCGATTTTGTTGTTATATACACAGCATACCTAAATCGGATAGTTTTATGAGCCCTTTCCTCCAAAGTGGGATAGTCAGAGCCACCATGCACTGGTCATACAGGAGCTCTGCATGCCTGTGGTGACACCGACTCATTCCACAGGCCTCAGCCTCCATCTCTGGGTCTAAGTGTCATGCTGTAGCCCCGTTGCAGTGATGCATGTCATCTATCAGCTCGCGGTCATTAATGGCTTTCCCCTGGGAACAGGCACCTCAGGGAATAAGTAGGAAGTAATAAAACCAAAGGTCTTTTGTGAGTAGAGGTCTGAGGCTCAAGATCTGCCACCAAACCAGATTGCCTTCATATGATGATAGGGGATTGAAGGCCTTTAAACCTGTGTGTGAGAGGAGAGGAAACACAGAGGCTTCCACCAGTGGAGGGAATTGCCACATTTTGTGTCTGTCTTGATGCAAGTTTCTCTGGCCTTGCAAGAGAAAGAAGCAGATGGGACAGCCAGCTTTTGTGTCTTACTGCCCATTTGTGCCAGGGAACAAAGCCTACCTGCATACTGTATGATGCATATGGCCCTGCGCTTCTCCAGGGCTTAATTCCTCCCAAGACTCCTGAGGCTCCAGTTGCTGGTCTGAGCAGCCTCCTTCACCAGCTTGCACTTGGTAAACTGTTATTGAACATTTAACAATCACAGCTTATGCTCTCCACTTACTGTCTGCATTTCACCCATGTGGCAGAGCAGATCAGCTCACCGTTTCTCTTTCATTTCACCTTCTGTTCCTCTTCCACGATGTCAAATTGCTCAGGTTGCAAATACTGACAGGGAATACTTCACTACAGTCAGAGAGAGTTTCAATTACTGGCTTGAGGTTTCATTAGAAAATGACTCTGAACAATCATTTTTTTCCAGCTTATTAAAATAAAACCTATGTTTTGGACCTGAGAGGATTGACAGCATTTCTTTAATTGACAGCTGGAGATAACGTAACACTTATCTTTTGCTTAGAAACAGGGATAACTGATGCCTGACATTTTGGTTCTTTGAGCACTCAGGAGGTTTTATTGAGTGATCACCAGCTTTTGCCTGAGAAGCCTCTCAAAGCCAAGAATGCACAGCAGTTAAAGACCAATATCTCCAGCTCTTTGTGGACATTTTTGACAGTTTAGTGAGGCCTGATTCTGCCATCTTGCACCAAAATGTTAATGGATTTTTGTGCAGTTTGCCTTAGTGAGGATGACAGTCAGGATCTGAATTTGTTCTAGGTGCCATACCAGACCTGCAGGAGGTTGTTCATCAGTAGATAGCAATTAATAGATTCATTATGCTGCAGACAGATGACAAAGTTCAGCTGTTTTAAACCAGGATTTACAGCACTGGGCCCACACTTGGGATGAACACCACAGTTTAGTATGACCAGCTTCAGAACAACACCTCTATCTTGCAAAAAAATGTGAATGTTTTCATTACGCATCAGACTGGAATGGAAATTTTTATAATTTTTCAGTTAAAAAGAAAAAAGAGAAAACATTCATTCATACAGATTAGTTCAGAGGGTTAGGGCCATCCCCTACCTCACAGGAAAAGCATGCTGAGTCAGTCTGCCATATCTGCATCCAAAAAACCCCACTTCATCTGAAAAAAATTTTAACCAACAATTTTTCAAGTAGATTGACATTTTATTACTGTTAAGACTGTATCTGAAAAATGTCCAAAGACATGAAGCTCACCATGTATCTCCTAAGCTGGTGTGCATCCTTTATACACTTCAGGGTAAAAATTCCTATGTATCTATCCCATCCAATCAACCATGCACTGTACTTATATAATTATTGCCAGACAGTGAGATGCATTCTATTTTGAATACATATATGTTTGCTTATGTAAATACATAGAGAAAAACATTTGCTGTATTTTGTAATGTTAATGTAAAATGGTGTTCCAATGCTTTATTGTTTTGTTAGATCCCACTGCTAGTAAAGCAGATTAAAATATTTAAATGCCATCAGTTGTTTTATAAACTGGAGGTTTGTCTTAAGTAGCTAATTTGTTTTGGTTTTATTTTTTCCACAAATACTCAGTACAATATCTGCCGAAGGCTAAAGTAATTTTAAATATTCTGCTGGACAAAAGGAAATTCTGCATGTTGCAGAATTTAACTGTCTCATTAAACTGGTCCAAAATGAGCCATTGTAATAATTCTCTTTTTCCAAGGACAGCCATTCTTCTACTAAAGTGGTATACTCTTTAGGTAAGTACAAAGAGCTAAAAACATTTCAGTCTCAGAAACAGCACATTTGCAATAGTAATAAGCCAATTAAATTTATTTCACTAAGAAGTAGGACGATAAGTTTAATATTAATAAGCAGCTGTATCAGTTTGCGTGGCAAGGTTTTAGCAGTGGGAAAGCTACAGGGGTGGCTTCTGTGAGAAGCTGCCAGAAGTTTCCCCCATGCCTGACACAGCCAATGCCAGTTGGCCCCAGGACAGACCCATAACTGGCCAAGGCCAAGCCCAGAAGCAATGTTGATAGCCCCTCTGGGATAACAGACTTAAGACGCGGCAGGGGTGGTGGTGAGGTGTGTGGAACTGCACTGCTGAAGCCGGAGAGAGGAGTGAGAATATTTGAGAGAAACAGCCCTGTAGACACCAGGTCAGTGGGGAAGGAGGGGCAGGAGGTGCTCCAGGAGCCAGAGGAGATACCTCTGCAGCCCGTGGTGCAGACCATGGTGAGGCAGTTGTGCTCCTGCAGCCCATGGGGGTCTACAGGGGAGCAGAGATCCACCTGCAGCCCGTGGAGGACTCCAGACCAGAGCAGGTGGATGCCTGAAAGAAGGCTGTGACCCCGTGGGAAGCCTGCACTTGAGCAGGCTCCTGGCAGGACCTGTGGGAAGCCAGTGGAAAGAGAAGCCCACTCTGGAGCAGTTTTGCTGACAGAACTTGTGACCCTGTGGAGGATTCACGCTGGAGCAGTTGATGAAGAACTGCAGGCCATGGGAAGCTCTCATGTTGGAGGACCGTCTCCCGTGGGAGGGACCCTCGCTGGAGCATGGAAAGTGTGAGGAGTCCTCCCCCTGTGGAGGAAGGAGCGGCAGACTCAATTTGTGGTGAACTGACGGCAGCCCCCACTCCCCGTCCCCCTGCACCACTGCAGGGAAGGAGGTAGAGAAATCGGGAATGAAGTCAAGCCCAGGAAGAAGGAGGCGGGGGAGGTGGAGGAGGATGCTTTAAGATTTAGCTTTTATTTCTCATTAGCTTACTCTGATTCGATTGGCAATAAATTAAACTAATTTGCCCAAGTCGAGTCTGTTTTGTCCACGACAGTAACTGGTGAGTGAATCTCTCCCTGACCTTATCTCGACCCACGAATCTTTCGTTATGTGTTCTCTTCCCCGTCCAGCTGAGGAAGAGAGTGAGCGTGCCCTGCCAGGGCCAGCTCACAGCCACAGCAGCGCATACAGCGCGGCACAGCTGCACAGACATCAATAAGCCCCGGGTCACAGGACCACAGTGCCATCTATGGGCGGTATTTCCTCTCACGGAGAGCATGGAAATCAGAAACCCCAAATGGATGTTGATACTTTTTCATTTTCTTCATCTTAAAAACAAAATAAATACATTCCTCCAACTGAGGAATACAGCATACTCGCTCTTGCTTACAATTTCAATGCATATCAAAGTAGTACAACCATTAGTAAGTAATCCCTTCAAAACCTTGCTCTAATCTAAAGGTTTTATCAAGCTTTATAATGTGTAGAGAAAAGCACACAAAGGCATATTTTTCAGAAGCTATCAAATGAAGGGAAACAAATCGTTCTAGCTGCAAACCTGTGAGGCACCAACAGGGTGAAATGTGTCAGATAAGATCCCTGAATTGAAAATCCACTCAGTTTTACCTCAATAACACTAGACTACTGCATGTAGGGTCCAGTGTATCATGATTTCCTATATTCTTTTGAAAACTCCTTGCCAGATTTACCTATTTCTACAAAATTTTCACTGACCATTGAAAGGCGATACATTTAGCTTATCCATCTGGCACTTCAAGACATAAAAGCAAAGATATTTGGAAAAGAAGATACTTAGTCTACATAGTATAATCTTCTGAGGGAACTCCTTGAAATATGACAAAAAGGTCTTTGGAAATTTATGTAGCACAATGGAGTTCTTTGATATACCTGCAGCTTTGACATGTGAGACCTGGAAAATAGGCACAGCAATTCAAAAACCTCCTTGATGGAATCTGACTGTGCTGGATTAAATTACGATTACAGACATACCATGTTACCTGACCCAAAAAATAGTTCTGCAAACCATAATCAATTATGTCTAAAGTTATTTGACTACATATAAGCTTAAAATTTTTCAGTGAGATTGAAATCTTCATTATAGGATAAAGAAAAGCTCACAAGCTCAATAGTTTTATTCAAATTCAGTGTACCAGTTCACAGTTGTAAAGTTATGCATATTCTTAATATTTGCAGGACATCAGTTGTGAGTAACTGCATCTAAATTGCTTGGGGTATGTCACTGTGCAAACAGTACAAAGCCATGTAAAATAGGTGACGGTTATAGTTGTGTTAATATTTTATCTACCAAATTAGTATCAGAATGAAAAATTTAAAAATTTAACAAATAATTTTAGGTGGTTGTGAAGAAAATTTGGAGTTCATCATGGCCATGTACTATAAATTTTTAAGTGCTGGACTTGCTTACATTTTATCTAAAATGTGCAAGGTTATTATATTTTAAATATGACTACTTTGCCATCCTGGATGTGAAAAGAGTGTGTAGAGAATCAGATCTGGGATCTTTTCTTAGAAGATCTTAATATATAAGCAGAAATACTTTTTAAAAAGTATTATTATTATCTGTGTTCACTGGGGACATGTGGGAATGGTCCTATGTCAGCAGACTTTCTTATGGTCATATGTCAGAAGTTTTGCCTCAAGTTAACTCGTCAGTAAAAAGATAGTGAGATAGTGAAGCAAAAGAGAAAACCATACAAAGATTATGTAAATAACATAAACCAACCTATGGATGTATTCTCTGAAGAGAGTCAGCATGCATGTGCATCAACATGGTCCCTCATCAAGGGCTCGATAGAAACTAACCAGAAGTTAAGACAGTTTCTTGTCAGTATAATCAGTGTTCACCATGGAGGCAGAACTCCAGTGAATCTTACAGGGACCTCCAGAAAAAAATATCAAAAGTGACAGTGTACATAGTGAAGAACTGATTGCAAAGACCATGTAATACTCTGTGATGGCTCTCAAAATGGCAGGTGAAATTCAAAGTAGGAAAAGTTAGGTGATTTTTTATTTTTTTTTTTGAAAAAAATCAACTCTAGCTTTTCATATCGAATAATATGCTCTAAGCTGAACATTATTACATGGGAACAAGATTTTTGTGTAATGGTACTGTGGAAAAAAATGATCAGCAATAGTTAGAAAAGTCTGCGGATAACTGTAAAGGGCAGCAAGGATAATCAGTTATATTGGTAAATATCTAAATTGATTAGGACTCTTAAAAAATCAGGCCAGTTCCTGAAGCCATTGATAGCTCTTTAACATAGAGGTGATAGACATTTCTAGTCAGAGAACTGAAGGGATCTCAGACTGCTAGATGTTAGTGGGAGCTACTTGCCAAATGCTTGTGCTCTTCCTTCTACCAGTTCATTTCAAAATGGGGTGTTGGGCTGCATGGACCTTTGTTCTGACCCACTACTGTTGCTATTCTATTAGATTTCAAATGAAAAAGTGATCTGTATGTGAATTTAATTAAGTAATTCCCCATTTTTCTGTTCCTACTCTTCCATATATACTTCTGCAAGTGCATTTGCAATTGACATAAAAAATCTCAAGGAGTTTATTTGCAAATTCTTAGGTCACAATTCACTGGCAATACAAATATTAGCATTTTGTGAGTTCACTGTTGTTCTTCCTAAGTGTTCTGTAGCAGTAGAAAAGATTGCAAGTCACAAAATCCTTAAACACTTATTCACTGCTCTCAGGAACCCAATAATAAAAATTATGTTCCTGCAACTATACAACTGCTGTAGAAAGTGGAAGCAAAGAAAACAGTAGTTAAAATGATGATTGCTGAGTTTCCAATCAAATTTACAACATGCTTGTTTTGTAAAGTCTCTGCTGCTGAATAATTTGAAATGACAAAGATGTTTGGGTGATCCACATCTCTTTTCAGAAAAAGTGAAAAGTGTGCAAGTTGAAAAACTTATTTTTTCATAGAGTCATTTAGATTGGGACTGCTGGGGTCACCCCATTAAGTGTCCAGACCTAAGCCAGTTGACCCAGAACCTAAAGGCAATAGAAAGGCAGTCTAAAACTAATATTTCAGAGAAGTGGAAAGAATCACTCTTTGAAATTGCCTGCTGAAGTTCATCTTGAAATCTCATGAGTATAAAATAGCTCCATTCACAATTAACAGCAGCTATAATGTAGCCACATAACAGTGCTTTTCAAAACTAAATACTTGGGGCTGATGGGTCTAAGGCTAAGCCTGGAGATGTGGTATAGGGAATAAATTTCCCATTGTACAGGGACTATTAACAATCACATTTGGGGTCCTTGAGAAAAACACAGATTCTTTGCTGAATGGAGCTTTTGAACAACAACTATGGGGGAGAAGGTGAAAAGACTGAATTGTGCCATCTTCTAATCTGCCCAAAAAGCTGGCAGCTGATGAAAGAGGAGCATAGTGTAACATTTTAAGTGAGGTTTCACCTTACAGACCTACATCTGAGGAAAAAAGAAGGGCGAAAGAGAAACATGTTAAACAGATTACTGCAGTCACTGTCAGACTTCATTTATAATTATTTATTCTTACAATTTTTTTCAGGAAAAGACAACTACTGCTGGGACTTATTTGCTGATGGGCAACTGAAGCATACAGTGAGATAAAATTGGCAAAAGAAGCCACTCAGTAAGTTAGGAGCAGAACCCAGGACTTAAAAGACATGAGTAAAGGTATGCTCCCTGTAAGTCTCTAGTTTCCAATGCTTGGGAAATAGAGATTTTTAGAGGACATCTGGGAATCTGCAGTTCTTATTGACACATGAAAAAAAAATTCCTAGCAATGCACAGTTATTACAATTAAGATTTATGTGTTTTAAATGAGTCAGGTTTAGAACCAGCAAAAATATGGAACACAAGTGGTTTATAAAGACACTTTCTGAGATGAATTACAGCAGTTTTGAGACCCTGAATGACCCAAAGAAAGCCACATTATCCCAAAATTCCTCTTTGACACTTCCCACGAGAAAAAAAAAAGGTAATCATTTGGGAAGCAGCACACAGGGGCCTGAAAATTAATCTGAGGTACTTTAGAAATTGGCTTGTGAAAGAGATGGAACTATTCAGAACGAAACAAAGGTGGGAAATCTCATGATTTAGAGGCAGACTAGTAAACAGTTACTCCACCAAAGTATTTGGAATTGCTGCATGTAACTGCATAAAGTAATAGATGAAGTTTCCACATGAGCAATACTCATCATGGCTGCACTCTGAAAATCTGCATCTCTGTTCTCCACAGAAGAGAAGTATAGAAAATACTTTTTTCCCCCTTTTGTCTTGTAGACAGTGAACCCTTCAAATCAGTAGGTTTGCTTCAACAGGTTTTTGTGCAGTGCTTTGCATTGTGGATTTGGTCACTGCCAATGGCAATAATCTCTTTCCTTTTTTTTTCAATGACTTATCAACAAGGCTGAATAACTTTTCCCTTCCTTACTGCAAGTTGGATTTTTTTCCTAAACTCCAAAATATGTTTTTGAACTGAAGTCTCTTCTTTTCATAAAGTTCTCTTATCCTTCTCTCTTTATTTCTGTTACTGCAAGGAGTGCAATAAACTGTTTTTTTTCTTAGCTACATATATCATATTGTAGAGATGATCCATCTCATCATCCAGGTAATTCATAAGGACACTAAACAGTCTTGTCCTTCGTATCGATCACTCAGGGGTGTCACTCTGCCAGCTGGACTCTGTACTGCTGATCAATACTCTCTGAGCCCATCAATCCAGCCTATTTTCCACCCACCTTATTATCCACTAATCGAGCTCATATTTCTCCAATCTTGTTAAAAGGAGACAAGGGGACTATTAGAAGTTCTTTCAAACCCCTTGCTAAAGTATACAACTTCTACTGCTCCTGCTTTGTCCACTGAGATGGAATTCTCATCAGAAGGCAATTAGACTGGTCAGGTGTGCTGTGCCCTTGGTAAATCCATGTCATCTATCTCAAATCACCTTCTTGTTCTTTTTATACCTGGAAATGGCTTCCAGGAGGATCTGTTTCATTACTTTCCTAGGGATGGTTGTAAGGCTGACCTGCCCTTAATTTGCTTGATCTTCCTACATGCCCTGTTCTGGATAGTACTCACCTGAAGGGACAACTTTATTGGTGAGGACCGAGGCAAAAAAGCACCACTGTCTACCTCATTCTGTTCCATGGTCTTTGACAGTAGCTCCCCTGTTTCACTGAGCAGTGGGCCCACATTCTCCTTAACTTTCCTTTTGCTGTCAATGTACATGAAGAAACTTCTCATTGCCCTTCACTTCTGGTTTCACTCCCAACTGACCTTTGGCTTTCCTAACTCCATCCTCGCATGCTTTAGAGATATTTCTATATTCTCCACAAGTAGTCCATTCCTACTTCCACTTTCTATAGGCTTCTTTTTTGCAGTCAGCACAGTCAGGAGCCTTTTCATCATCCCTGCTGACCTGTGCTCAGTGTTCTGCCTAGGTAATGCACTCACTTTGTGCTTGGAGGAGGTTGTCCTTGAAGATCAACCAACTCCCCTGGGTTCTCCTTTGCCTGCTAGGGCAGACTCCCGTTGGACCTGACCAATAACCCCTGTTTTCTCTCCTGAAGATCAAGGCTGTGACTCCATTTTTTTTCCCCACTTTTAGACACCAGGTATAACTAAATAATCCCGTGTATTAGTGACTGAAAACTTGTTTCCTTCAAGGCTTATTCTTTTCTGAAATTTCAGTTACTCAGCCTGAATCAAATTAAATGAGGACATTCAGAAGACAGTTATATTTTTTTAAATTCAGATCAATTAAGTTTTTTGCTAATTCTCTTCAAATCTGTGGCCTGAATTGTACTCCAAGACCAAGAAAGAAAGTCTACTGTAGTTGTATTAATTCAAGGTTTATGTAAGGATCAAGAAATCCTAGGAATGCCAGCTGGTGCTGCTCATCTTAATTTGTTCCCTAAGACCTAAAGAATAGCATGTCTTCTTGGAAAGACAACAATAAGCCTAAACAAATGGCATTTATGCCTCCACCTCTCCTTGTGGCTCCTATTAGTAAGATGAGTCCTAATGTTCTACTAAATTATTTATTGGCTGAAGTTGAATTTAAATTTGTCTTTTGGCATTTGCTAAGTCAGATATTAACTCTTATATTCCTGTTAGCCAATATCTTTACTTAGCTGCAATTACACCTCAAATTTTACTTGAATATCTCAATTCAAAATAACAGCTTTAAAGGCTCCGTAAATACATGAGATATTTAAAACTGTAGAAAAATTTCTCAAACAAGCAGACTCTTCATAAGTTCAAAATTAATCTCTACTAGAAAAAATAGAAAACAAAAGACAGTGCAAATATATGCAGTTAATTTACTATAAAAAAGCAAGACTGCTTAATTTTTAATTATAAAGCATTAAAAGAAAAAAACTTTCTGACAGAATTATCAGATGCATATTCCACACTGGATTTAGTATTAGTTGTAATAAGCAAGTATTACTAATATTTCTTACATTACTGTAATAAAAGAAGCATGCTTGTTTTCCACCATCCACCTTCCCCCAGAAAAGATTTTAGTACTTTAACTGCTCCAAGAACCAATAATTTTTTTTAAAAAAATTAACTTTTTCTAATTTCTTCTCACAAATTACTTGTTTCTGCAACTGCAAATTTTCTGTGCGTATATATTTCCCACAGTCTCTCTGCAAAGAAGGTTCATGAACATGCTCAACCTCACAGCTGCTCAGAGCTATCGAGGCCATTCCAGATCACCAGTGCAGTGCTGCAGAAACACCAATACAAGATATGACCAAATTAAAGAGAAGTCAGGGGAGCTGTGTAACTTGCGTTACAGTGCAAGCAAGACCAAAGGACAATACTGTTTCCCAAAAAGACCTATGGACTCAAATGACAAGTCTCTAATGAACAAAAAAGAAGTAGTGAAATCAAGAAGTGGAGCAAAAGAGAAAAAGACCTCAATGTTTGCAGATAAAGTGAGTGTGTGTAGATTCTAGCCTCTGCTTTGGGTTTTGTTGAATAAGACGCACGTTGGGCAAGCTGAAAAAAATATAGAACTGCCTTGAAGGGACAGCAGTTAATGACATGACAAGTTGCACCCAGGTGAAGTCCTGATGGTATGGGAAGAAAGAAAAGAATCTTCAGAAGATCTATCTTCTATCTAAGACAAAAAGTAAGATAGATGGATATGGTAAAGAAAAGGAAACAGAAAAAAGAATCAATAACAATGAAGTGGCAGAAATTCTCTTCCCTGTGCAGAGTTTCTCCCTTGAAAAGCTAAAGGCTTAAAACAGGTTTTGTCAATACAGTCACCTGAAAAAATACTGAGAGATTATACTGTTACCACCAATATATGTTGCTTGGAAATTACCAGTAGCATGGTATAAAGCATAGATTTACAGAATCACAGAATATTCTGGGCTGGAAAGGACCCACAAGCATCACTGAGTCCAACTCTTAAACAAATGGCCCGTACAGGGGATCAAAACTGTAACCCTTGCTGTAATTAGCATCAAGTTTTAACCAACTGAGCTAACAAGACAATTTAAGAACTTTTACAAATACCACATTGGAATCATAAATGGCTAAATTATGAACAATTGCTATCAAGAACACTGGAAAAGTTCTTAACAGAAAAAAACAACATACGAATAATATCCTGGCAAAGTGGACTGTGAAGTGTGAATTCAGTGCTCTGAATAACCAAAGTGAAAATGAGATCACATATAAAAAGCTGAGAAAATAGTACTGAAAAGCACTGGCAGGAGGAAGTTAGTAACTACCATCCTTAATTCAGACTATTACAACAAAAACATTGGAAAAGTGTGTACTCAGATGCTGAGGGAAGGACTGTACTTTCTGAAAAGAAAATGGGAAGGGAAGAATTTGGTGCTATGAGCTTAAGACATAGGTTGCTTGCCTACAATGTGAAAGTTTCTTGCTGGAAGCTTTACAGTAAATGTGTTCGAGTGGGTTGAACCTAACACTATGTTTCCCCAAGTACAGAAAAGATGGTGAAAAGGCAGAAACCCTTCTGACAGAATGCAAAGACTTTCTCACTAATGCCAACAGAAATTCTAGGTAGATGATGTGAAATCATATCACTGGATTAGATCAGTGGTAAAATATTAGAAAGCACTAAAAATATTAGAAAACACTGTCTGTGTAGGAGGACCTCACAGAAAGTATGTTGGAGTAGTATGTGTTGTATACAACAATAATGTAATATGTAAAGGAAGAATCCATAAGCCAAAAGATTTTCCAAAGTGAGTATATATCTTTCTTTTAATATTCTTATTTCTACTGGTTTCCTTGCTGTACCATATGAGAAGCCATTTAATGATGAAGGAAAGGAAGTCTGTTTCACATCTGGTATTTTTTAGAGAATCTGGAATGATAAGCAGAATGCTAACAAAATGAAGAGCTGCAGATATTGTCTCAAAGGGTACAGAAATGGCATTAATATTAAACAAATGCACATAACCAGAAAGATCTAACCACAGCACAGAAGAGATTGTACCAGCCTGGCTCCCTCTGCCTTACAATGTTCTTGACACTACCTTGGTGTGTCAGCTCTGTGCCATGAAAACAGCTCTCTGGAGGGCTGTGACACAGTTCTCACATTACATACCTATGCATTTACTTTCACTCATTTTTGATTGAAAAGAAATAAAAAAATAATGCCTGCAATGGAGATGTGGGGAGGCCAGGCAAACCCGTCAGCAGGCTGCCATTTGTATCCTTCTGCATATGTCACTGAAATGGGAGTAAATAGGACAGAGCCTATCTAAGGGACTTGGGCAGGAAGACCAAGAACACATAGAAATCTTATCAGTATCACTGCCTCAGTTAGTCAATTTTTACACTGACAAGAGAGAAATAAATAGCTAGAAACAATTGCAGATACCATGGAAAAGGAGATGTGCTTAATGAGAGCTGTCTATATATCCAAGAGAGAAAACAAACTGGCTAAAGTTTAGCTCAAATAACTAACCAGGCAACATCTTGCTAGAGAGAGTAGGGTATTAAGAGAGTTACAGAATGCACACAGAACGAGATGGAAGGAACAACCCGAAGATCATCATGGCTAGGCTTCACGAATGAAGATTTGGGAAGGACTCTACCCACATTTGCTACAAGCGCACTGGTGGCTAAAGAGGTCTATCTCGCAGCAACATATACAGCACTAGGAACATGCAGCGCAAAGATAATATACACTGTATTTATTTATAGATACATACAACTGTAAGAAAAATGTCAAAATATGTTTTGTAACTGTAGATATGACCTGCTCGACAATTTGTTTTTCCAACTAATAGCTTTTCAAAGGAAACCCATCAGCACAAAACTCATCTGTCTTCAATCCTTGTGTGCTATTAACAACATCCCAGATCGCTAAAATCAAAATGATTTTACAACTCTGTTTTGCTGGGTATTTTTTCATTTCACTTCCTTTTAGCAGCAAGAAATCTAACCATCAGTTCCAGAAACTGAAGGGAGTTTTATGTACTGCAGGGAATGTTCAAAGCAAACACATACTCCTTCATTAAGAACTGCACTCATAGAAGAAGAATTTGTTTAATATTTATACCCCATCCATAATCACATACACGGAGTTAACTACTTGAGAGTTCACCTGTTGAGAATGGTTGTTCTTTTTCCTATGCCACAGTCATGCCTTTTTTTAATTGCTGATTTTTGGGTCATGCCAAAGAGACTTGAGTTCAGTTCCTGACTTTCCAAAAAACTTTCTCTGTGAACTTGAATGAGTCACTCATTATCTAATCTGCTGTACACTGTCACTGATATCTTTGCAAAGTTATATTACCAACTAAAAATTTTAGTGCTTTGCACAAATGCAAACAGCTACAGAAAGCAAAGGGTCCCCTCTTTTGCCTCAATTCTCTACTCACAAAATTGGAGAAAATACATCCTTTCATCTTTGTAAAGAGTTTATTTTATGCAAGCTGGGCATACATCATATCATCATGATCATGGCTAGGCTTTGTGAACGAAGATTTGGGAAGGGCTCTACCCACATTTCCTACAGGCGTGCTGGGGCCAATGCGAGAGAGACAAGATCGACAACAACCTGAAGAGTGCTAGAGACATACAAGAAGAAACCCAATTTAATTTGATTAATGGCAACTTAACTCCATCTTGACAAAGAGAAACTGAGAAAAGGAAATCTAAACAGCTCAGAGACAGACTATTTGTACCAACTACATCCAAGTAGAGAGACAAGATAGCCAAGCTGCTCTGGAAGGCAGAATGTGTGGCCCAGGTCTAAGGTCCAGTAGCTGCAGTCCAAAGAGGTCTGCCAGGGAACAATACAAAGTTCTGGGGGTACAAAATTGTCGGTACTGTGCCTCGCTGGAAAAAGGGATCAAAAATACAAAGGGAATTACTGTCACATTGGCAAAGTACAGACTGCAAAATGTTATGGGCAAAAATAGTTGCTGCCAGTGCAATACATGGTACAAGACTACAAAGAGGGAGAGAGCTTTGCTGAGGACACTTTTTGACAACTGATAGGCACATTTAACTGCAAATAAATAAATAAATAAATAAATAAATAAATAAAGAAAGAAAGAAAGAAAGAAAGAAATTTAAAAAAAATAAATAAAAGAAGAAGAGACCAGACCCTCTAACAGCAGAAAGTGAGATAATTTGGGTTATGAATAAGATGGAAACACTACCAATTGTCTGCTTTACTTTGCTATCTTGCAGTTGAGGTGTAAAATACCTACACTAGAATTTGGGTCCATTATAAAATTAGCAGGCTGTCAGGTGGCAGCTGCTATGAAGACCTCTAAAATACTGAGGGGAGGTAAAACATGTAGAACATACAGACGCAGCAGTCCCAGCTCAGGCCTCTTGTCTACCCTTGAAGAGGGACAATGACACTAACAGAAACACTTGCTGCTTCGAACAGTCCACTATTATCAGGTTCTTTGGATTAATTTTTTTATTTAATTCTTAATTTTTTTTTACTGCTCAATACGTTCTCCTTCAGAGCCGCGACGGCCACCTCTGCAGCGCGGAGGCTCGGGGGTGCTCCTTACCCAGCTTCCCCTTCCCGGCGGCCGCGCCGCCGCCGCACCATGGCGGGCGGGAGGCGGGGGCGGGGCGGGGGCGCCGGGAGGCCGCCTGCGCGTAGGGGCCGCCCCTCGCCCCGCACCGCCAGCGCTCGGACCCGCCGCCCCGCCGCGGTAAGGGAGGGGGGAAGGGGCCGCGGGCCAGGCGGTGCGGGGTGGGGAGCGCGGGGCGGCCGGGCCGGGGGTGCGCTGCGGGGAGAGCGGTCGGCGACAGCGGCAGCGGCAGGGCCGTGCGGGCCCGGCCGGCAGGAGGCCGCGGGGGAGGGATCCCTGTCTCCGAGGGCGGGAGGGTGGAAATGGAGGCACAGGAGAGCGCTCAGGGGCAGCGGGCAGGACTGGCTGTGTGGAAACGGAAAGGGGCGTCCCGAGCCAAGCCGGGGCCGGGGCCTTGATACTGCTTCAACCCCTCTAGCTCGGTGCTGGGTGTAAGGCACTGCCTGGTCGGCACCCCTCGGCTCCGGCCCCACCGGGGTGATAGAAGACAACGATCAGCCCCTGAGGGCTCTCCGTGGTGGGTGTCTTTTCTTGGCCGGTGCCTCACAGAAGCGCACAGCTCTTAGGGATGAAACGTTTTCGGTTTGACGTTTGTTACCTGGTGTGATATTACCTGGTTTCTCCTCAGGATTTTCTTGTATGCTGACCCTGGCAACCAGTGACAGGACCTGAGTGAATGGCCTGAAGTTGTGTAAGGGGAGGTTTAGGTTGGGTATTGGAAAATGGTTCTTCACCCAGAGGGTGGTTGGGCACTGGAACAGGCTCCCCAGGGCAGTGGTCACAGCACCAAACCTGACAGAGTTCAGGACGCATTTGAACAATGCTCTCAGGTACATGGTAGGATTCTTCGGGCTGTCCCACTAAGAGTTGGACTTGATGATCCTAGTGGGCCCTTTCCAACTCAGTATATTCTGTGACACTTTTGGTCTGTCCCACTTTCAGCTGCCTGGTTGGCCTTACTGCCTGTGCAAGCTGACAGTGTCCACTTCTGTGTGAGCCTTCCCAAATTTCCTTAGCAAATTTGCTACTTTTGCACTACCAGCTATTCTAAAACTCCCATTACTCTTTCTTTGCTTGTATTTTTCGTACTGCTTGCCATGGAAATAACCCTTCTGCTTCTCTGTTTCTGGCATCCCACAGAGTGTTAAAACATGGTAATTAATTTCCATCAAAGATGAGAACAGTCCTCAGTATTGTGGTAATTAGTGGCTGGATACGGCCACACACAGCAAGTGAAAGGTGGGACGGGTTTATCTCCTGTACAGTCATTGTGGAGGTAGCAGCCTGGCCCCATGTTACAGGCAGCTGCAGGTTAACCACAGGACATGAAATTGCTTGTTGGGTAGCAGTGTTGGTAGGCAAAGAGCAAGCCACAGTTACTCCAGAGGTAAAGGTGATTGAAGATGTGGGTCTGTAGGAAATCAGGAAGGCTTTGCCCGTCCTGCTCACAAGAGTTCAGTCTCTCCTGTCCCTTTTCTGTGGGGAAATAAAAAGTTAATGAAAGATCAGAAAGTGTTTTCAGGAAATTCTGAAAAACTACAAAACTAAACAAAGATATTTCAAGTTGTACTCAACTCTTCTTTTCTCAAAACTCACTGTAAGTCCAGGAATGTTTTATTTTCAAATTTAACTTGCTCCTCTTTTTTTGCAGTTAAAATCATGGCTCTGAAACAAGTTTCCAGCAACAAATGCTTTGAGGGTTTCCAGAAGGTGTTTGAACACGACAGGTAAACACCACTAAAGCAGCCTAGATATGTTTAGCATGGGGCTAAACACATACTGTCATTGCTGTCAGTGTTTTCAGTCTACAGGAAAATAGCATGTTCTCACTAATATCCATATTTCAGTAAGAAATAATGTCTTCTGCTGCTTTGGCTGTGTTCTTGTATTTCTGTGTTAATGTTTAACATAATCTAGTGTACTTAGTGCTGCAGATCTGAGATAACGAAGCCGCTATTTTTACCTTTGAAAATGAAGCTCCATCACTTTGGATTGTCTTATTTGCGGCACAGAGAATCACTGTGGGTGCAAAGTTTCATTCATTCTACTAGATATTTCACTTCTATGCACTCAGGAAAAGAGCAGACAGATGCAGTAGATAGTTCTTCAGTAAAAATTACTTTGCAATTTAATAGCCAAAGCTCAAGTTAAATATTGGGGGGGGTTCAGAATTCAGTTTTCAAACTGTTCCCAGTTAGCAGCACTGCAAAAACGTGGCTTATTTGTAAGCCTCTGTTGTAAGGATATTCAGAACAAGGTAGGAAAGTCAGCTGTTGCCAATTCGAGTCTAAGGCTGAGTTTAAAAATGGCTTTTCACTTCATTTACCTTAGCTGTTACAATTCACTGACAAAATCTCTCTTTGAATTAAATGCATTGAGTTACCTTTCTTTTTTTTAATGATAGTGATCTTCTTAATCAAGTAGTGGTGATAACAAGGAGTCTTTTATTAATACAGTGCAGAGCTAAAATGCAAAATGAAATTTGGAATCTACTTGCCTCCAAAAGCAGAAACTGGAAAGTGTCCTGTGCTGTATTGGCTCTCAGGTAAGTAACGTGAATTTCAGTAATTTAAAAAAGATAAACATGTTCAAGCTACTGAGCTAAGGTTACTGAAAACCTAATGTAGAGGTACTAAAGTGGGAGCTCTTGAAGTCTACAAAAGATCATCTTCTGGAAGAAGCATTTACTTTGAGTGTACTGTGATACATTAGGATGCAGCCAGCCTTGGAGGTAGCCTACCAGTTCTAAATGCTCAGTGTTCAAAATATTCTGCCCTTGTGTTCTAAAATGTTCATACGTTTTGTTCCAAAACTTATACATTTAAAGGTTCTCCTGAAAGGCCTTCCCACTGGGGCACCTCCTGCTTCTGTTTTTTTATGACAGACTGCTTCAGCTAACAGAGTAGGGATGTGAAATACAGCCCATGGAAGCCAGCACATTTGTCCTGTGGACTCCACCTTATTCTGAGTGCTGTTTTGCAGGGGGAAGCTGGTGAACTTGAAGAGGGAGGTGCTGTTAGCTGCCTTAGTGCATACACATCTAGAGTAAGGTAAACCTGTAGGATCAGAAAGGGCCGGGGGCTGAACAAGGTTGTGCAAGAGCAGTGAAGTTGTCCATCCACAGCATCGTTTCTTTGTCTCTCCAGCTCCTGCAGCTTCCTATCCAGCTGCTATCTTGCTGGATGTAAGCCAAGCTGGGATGAGTCTGCGTGTACAGACATGTGCTCCCAGTTATCCTGGCTTTGTTTCTCCATCCTATTTCTGCCATCTCCCATAGAGCTGGGTCTTGCACCAAAACTGCATAAATAATGTTAAGGCATTATTTATTGCATAAATAATGGTCAGATTTATGTTGGTGAAGGCTCTTGGATAAATTAATTAAATCGTTGTGTTTTTTTCCTATTATTCAAGATGAAAAGCAGAAACTCTGTTCTGTAATTTTAGGAGTTGCTTTATTGAGACTTCTGTTTAGAAAGCGGGAGACTTGACTGTCAGTGTGAATAATATGCTCCTTGTATGTATTCATTACACAAAATAGCTAGTAGGTCTGATTTGGGAATGACAGCAGACTACGTAAAAATGTTTATCCTTAATGTTAGAAACATCAAAATTATCTGAAGAGCTCTGAGCCATGCAGCACATGTATTTTCTGAATGTAAACCATGCTGTCTTGGCTAGTATATCCATCAAATGAGGTTATTTGCAACTTGTCCTCAGAGAAAACAAGAATCATTAAGCCCTCTCAAATTGCACAAAGAAGAAAAATTAAAATATTAGTGTGGAGTATTATTTATTTGTAATTGGACTTAATTTGGGCCTGCTGCAGTACAGAAGGCGTGGATTGCTGTGGGTTTGGAGCAAAGTGCTTACAGGCCCTTATACTGCCTAAAGTAGGTGAACTTTGTCAGACCACATGTGTAATTCTGTGATGCAAACAGCTGAGATGGCAGTAGACAGAAAAATATAGTTACAGGGTTGGGTGTCAAAAGTAAAGGATGTCAATCTTAGCAACAGTGTCTGTGGTTAATGGATTTAAATTCATGGTACTTGAGGGCACTGTAAGCTTTATCAGTGGGGACTCAAGGGGATAGAGAGTACACACTGACCTGGTTTTGATCACATGTTACTAGACCTGACATGCAACTGTGTCTGTTCCTGTGGATTGTTAAATATTGTTGAACCTAGTGAAAAGACTTTTCCATGTTTATGGAGATAGGAATCCCTTGTTTTTCAAAACCTTTTCTGTCAAGAAGGGTTTTGAAACCGGTATACTGTAAATGATGGGTAACCAATGATATTTTTATTTCTCTAGGGTTAACTTGCACAGAACAGAATTTTATAACAAAAGCTGGTTTTCAACAAGCTGCAGCTGAACACGGTCTTATTGTGGTTGCACCAGACACAAGCCCACGTAAGTTCTAGCAAGAGACATAAGAGTCGTTACACTGAAGGGCACTGTCTCTACCCTTGGCTAATGGAGTGCTGCAGTTTGCTACAAAGTGTGTTGCCCACCCGAGTCAGAATATGAGCTCACCTGTATCTTGCATTGTTCGCTAGATCATATTGTGTATGTGCTTAATAACGTGGTAGTGAGGGTTCGACATTTGAAACTCTCTTGCTGTTGTGGCACTAAAACTAGAACAAAGGGGCCATTGAAGTCAGCACGAATGAGGAGAGGAAAGAAAAGTGAAACAAGAATCATGTGTTATTAGAATTCTTGCTGACACTTTGTGACTTGCTGAGACTCTGTAAAACCTGCAGAAATGTGTTGTGACACAAAGCTGTGATGTTTGCTCTTTATCGTATTCTGTCTTCTAAAGCCAATTAAACACATGTCTGTAGAGGATTCCATACTTGGAAAAACAAACCAGAAACCCTTCCCCCCCTGCCACTACAATGGACTACTGATGAACGGAGTTTTTAAATGTTGTGCTGTTATTTGTATAAGGCTGAGTATGGGAAACCTGAAAATCGTGGATCAGCACTTATTGGGAATAGAGTCATTTGGGGATTCAGTGTTTTATGTTTCATATTTGCTGGATTCTGCTAAACTCTCATGGGTGCTATATACAAAGGTGGCAGTCTTCCACTGTTTCCCAAGCTTTAATGGGTCAGATCTGCATAGAGACAATATTGAAATGATGTGATATTCTGTCCATAAAATATTTTTCACATTGAGGTTTTGAAGTTGTGTCAGGTCAAAGAACATAAATACATGTTTCTAGTGAAGAAGAGAGACAGAAGAGCAAAACTTGTGTATGAATGAACTTTACACTTCATTGTTGCTATTTGCTGCAGGCTAGAGATGGGCAGCTAACCTTTGCCTTATTGACATTGAGTGATTATACTGGAACTTGTTTTTGATGTTATCTGTGTAAGTTGTCTCCATCAATGTGTAACTGTGTTTGCATATTCATTGCTGTGTCCATTTTTTTTTAAAATCCCTTTTGGCAGCTTCTCTTGTGCCTTTAAGTCTAATAACTCATAAGGATTGCTTTGCTATTTGGATGAAATTCAGTATGTGTTTCATATTATACTCTTAAATTTTAGCTCAGAGACTCCAAATGTTCTTAAGTCTCTTTGAGCTGTCTGGAGAAACAAGTGAAGAGCAATTAAAATATAATCATTAGTTAAGAGATCTGAGCACGTGCAGTGAAAATGCTTACATATGCCTTTTAACTGTGTAGTTATGCCTAAATGAGAATTATCTTCCAGGAGCTAGGAAATGTACCTGGTGGGTAAAAAGACTGCATGAAATCATTAAATACCTGTCATTACAGACCCTCTGTCAGGCCTTGGTAGACTTTACTTTTCCTTCTTTTAAGGGGTTTGCTTTTCCAGGCAGGTGTGCTGAGCAGTATTATGCAGATTTCTTTTCAAATTTCTGGTTTTTCAAGGCTTCATGAAAGTTTCTTTTAGGATAATGAGCATTGCCTTCATTGCCTGGCAGGACTTACTGAGTTTTTGTCTATCTCCGAGGTACCGAAGATAGACTTTCTATATCCAACATGTTGTGTAAGCGCCCTGAGTCCCTGGGGCTGTTGGACTGTTAAGTTATGAAATCACTCAGCATTCAAGGGCATGTCAGTCTGGAGCAGAGTCAACTTTGAATCCTTGTGCAAATCTGATTTCACGCTGTGACAGCGTGGCAGGTATCTTTACACAAAGTATGAGGCACTGTCAAATTACACATGGGTTTGCAGTGTAATCTGACAGTGGTAAAAACCCATGTAATTTTGGATTGCAGAAACTAGGAACATTCTGGAGAAAGAGAGGCCATTATTTTCCTACCACATATACCTTGAAATATTACATTCTGTTCTGCAAACCAGGCTGGTAAATCACAGACTAATCAAAAGGAGGACTGGATGGGATGTATTACTTTCAAGGACACATCTGCAAATTTAGTTTGAAAGCGTAGCCTTGGAAAAGAGGTTACAACCCTGCAGTTATTCAAAGAAGCAGCTACTTAAGTTTCATGGAGAGATATAGGTGGAAGCAATGAAATGAATTGCAGAAAAAGTAGAGGTATAGACTTAAGAAATTACAGGAACAGTGTTAATATTCTCTAGAATCTTAGAAAGGAAGGTCAGCAGACATTATTTGAAGCACATAAATTGGCCTAGACAC
Source organism: Lepidothrix coronata (assembly GCF_001604755.1). Classification (NCBI taxonomy): domain Eukaryota; kingdom Metazoa; phylum Chordata; class Aves; order Passeriformes; family Pipridae; genus Lepidothrix; species Lepidothrix coronata. The sequence goes on along the minus strand of NW_016690228.1, from coordinate 1,874,612 downwards.
ACTATTTGGTGATACGTGTTCTGGGGGAAAGGGAATTTTCTTCAGTTTCGGTTTCTCACGTAGTTTCTTGTACTTGATAGGATGAGGCCTAGAGACTGAAATAAGCTGATAGGGCCAATTAACAAATAACAACTTTTGATTAAGTCCCTAGGTAAATTGGACAAAGCTTTACAGAAGTAATTTAGGAGAGATCTGTATGTCATATTTAGTTATGAAGAGATACTGAAACTATTTAGAAGTTTGATATATATGCAGGTATTATGTAACAGGGTTGTTTGAAAGGGTTGTTGAAATAACGGTTGAAAACACTGTACTAATGAATGAAAATCTGAATTGTTTTATATTTGGAGGGGTAGAGATATGATGACTGGGAAACTTGAGTCCCAAGTCTCTGATTTGTATGGCAGGTTCTCCAATTCTGAACATGTAGTAAGGACAGTAACTGTAGAAAGAATTTTCATTCTAGGTGGCTGCAATGTTGAAGGAGAAGATGAAAGCTGGGATTTTGGCACTGGTGCTGGTTTTTATGTGAATGCCACTGAAGATCCTTGGAAAACAAACTATAGAATGTATTCCTACATAAAAGATGAGGTAACTTGGCTCCTGTTGATGCTGGGTAAGGTAAAGGGGTACGGTTCAGTCATACTCTTTGTTCCTAGCACCAAAGTTTGCTTAAGGTGATTTCGATAGCCTGTGGATGGTTTGTCATTTTCTTGCTTTTCTCTGTTATAAAAAGAATGTATTTTTTCTTTTTGAATCCCTGATTGTTTCAGTGATTGGATTTATCCAGCTGTTAGGCCTTTCCTCACCAAACAGATATTGTCATAGAACTGAGAAGAGAGAGAACCACAGCACAGAGATGATAACATCTGGCAGGGCTTGAGCAGGAACTCCTTGAGTCTGCTTTCCTGCTGGAGATGCCACAGGGTTGGCCTGTGCTTCTGATCTTAGTTTGTTACCTGTGCATTCTCTGCTCCTGTAAAATCTCTGCTCTGCTGCTTGTGAAACAACCCACTGCGTTTCACTGCACCAGTACTTCAGCTGTATTGCCTGTTCACACTGTTTTTGCTGTCTTGTAGAGGGTGGGGAGGTGGTTCTTATACTGAGTGTAAAAGGAGATCCTTGAGATGTATATTAGAAAGGTGAGTGTCCAGTTTACTCTTACATGTTTCGTGTGGATAAAACCAGAGTTAATGGGAATATGGGGAAAAATAGTATCCCAAGAAAAATTTGCCATTCTGGTCACTTACAGGAGCACATGCATATTTATGTCTCTATCAAGTAATTTCTCTGAGGAAATTCCCACATCTTGTGTTACAAGGTTATGATAGATTTCTCTAGAGATAGTTTGAGTTACTTATTATTTGTTGCATTGTTTCCTTTTGATTTTACAGTCGTGTTCAGGTTGCTTTCAGGCCATGATCACAGATGTCAGGCTGGAACACAGATGTACCTTTGGTTTCAGTGGCTTCATGGCATTAAAATGTGTTAGTTAATTGGTTAGTTAATTCGTTGTGTGATTTTTTTCTTAAACACACTCAAATTGCTTTAACATTTTTATTACACTGTTGTTTCCTTTACAGCTGCCTAAACTAATAAATGCCAATTTTCCAACTGACTCTGAACGGATGTCTATTTTTGGCCATTCCATGGGAGGTCATGGAGCTCTTATTCTTGCTCTGAAGAATCCTGGAAAGTACAAAGTAAGATACAGTATAGGTTATATAAGGTATACTAATGCTTATAGAGATTTCCCTGGAGAAGAGGAGGCTCAGGGAAGACCTCATCACTCTCTACAACTAGGTGAAAGGAGGTTGTAGCCAGGTGGGGGTTGGTCTCTTCTCCCAGGCAGCTATCAGTAAGACAAGAGGGTAATCAGGCATTGGAATGGGCTGCCCAGGGAAGTGGTGGATTCTCTGCTCCTGGAGGTTTTTAAGATGAGACTGGATGTGGCACTTAGTGCCATGGTCTAGTAACCATGGTGGTAGTGGATCAGGGGTTGGACTTGATGATCTTGGAGGTCCCTTCTAACCTGGCTGATTCTGTGATTCTGTGATTCTGTAGATGTGGCAGAAGAAAACATAATTCTGAGTTCTGTTACAGCATTAAATGTATCAACAGTTTCAGTTTCAGGAGTTCATTGTTACATAGTATTTTTTTCATGCTTTCTTTCTGAGCAGTCTGTATCAGCATTTGCTCCTATCTGCAACCCAATTCAGTGTCAGTGGGGGAAGAAAGCCTTTGGTGGATATCTGGGACCAGATACAAGCAAGTGGGAGGTATGTGTTGCAACCACAGTTCTTGAATAACACATGAACGAGTGATCTGTAAATATATTGCAGCAGGAGTCTGGAATGAAACTCTGGGGTTCCCCTGAGCTGGTGCTGTTGTTTTGCTACACCCCTAAGCATGGAAAAGCATTGTTTGTTTTTGGTGGGTATGACTTGCTGTTGCCTGATGGTGCTTATAAAAATGTAATGAGATAGAGGTCTCTCATCAAATTGACTACATTCCTCTCTGGTTTATGAAAATGTAAAAATCTGTGCTAAGAAGAATTGTGAGCAGTTGATTTATGATCAGTTGATTTTTGTAGTAGCCTGAAAAGAGCCTGCTGCAAACTGTTCAGAGACTGATGAGCCTCATGGCATCTTCAGGGGCAGCCTGTGGGAGGCAGCTGGAAGAGGAGCCCATTGGATACTTGGAAATTCATATCCTGTAGAACAGGATTAAACTAGACAAAGTTAGGTTTTAGCTCCCGGGCCTTAATTTTGAGATGTAAGTAGTCATATATGAATGGCTGAGATACAAGAATTTTTATCTGCATGCTACTGCATTATTTGGGCAGCTGTTCAGTGTTCGTAATCTCAGATTAAACATTGCACTGTATTTCTAGAACTAAGATGAAGGGATCATCATGACCAGGTACTCAGATTTCCTTGTAAATAAGCACAAGCTGCAGTTAAATCCCTTGGAAATTTGATTGAAGTACCTGCTAGGAAGACATCCAGATCTGATTAAAACACTACAGAAAAGGAAAGTGCTAGCTGCTTTTATAATTGCTAATAGAGTAGCTTGTATACTTAGAAATCACCAGTTAGACTTGATTAGACTTAATTTATTTGTTGTGAAACAAAACAAAACAGAACAACCCCCAAAACAAAACCTGTTTTTTGTCCTCTTAACTTGCTTTGTTCTTCTGTAAACCCAGTCCACTAGATCAACAGCAGTCATCAGGAACAGACTTAGACCTGCCTTTGGCACAGATATACAACCTCTGATTTCTGTATTTTGGCTTAAGATTGCCATGTAAATATGTGCAGGATCATTTTATACAATGGCCACAATGCTTGGTTGAGCCCAAGCTCCCATTTCCATTGTAGTGTCATTTTTGGATCTAAAGGCATCCTGGAAGGATGGCTCTGATACCTTGGTGCAGGACTTCAGCTTTGCTGTTTGTTGGTGACCAGTCTTCTCCACAGCCTTAAACACTTTGCTGTCTTTTTAAAAGAATTTTTTATTTTGAGCATGTACCAAGCACAGGACCCCAAAGGAAACATGTTCCCCACGCACAATTTCATTTTGATACACGTATGTTTAGAGCCTTTAAGTTATGATGTGTGCTGCCAAAGTAGTTACATCAAGATACCAAGTTTCTTTAGCAGGATCTAGTGTCTGAACAGGGGTGTGAATCAGTACTGATTATACTGCTGTTTTCTGACTCTCCTGGGCTGGATTCTGTTCAGTCAAACTACCAACTTGGAAATTAGGTAGATCATACAATTTGCCCTTTTTAGACCATGGGTATTAATTTTCAATTGCTTGGAGTTTCCTTAGTTTTTTGCTCTTCCAAAGTGTAACTTGGTGTCCTGATCATGCTGCCCAGTATCCTCTCCGTGCCATTCTTTTCTTGAAGTCAGCAAAGTGGGTCCAGCCGCACGTATGTAACTGGATGTTGCTTCTCATTTATTTTTGCAGGCATATGATGCTACACAGCTTGTGAAGGCCTACTCAGGCCCTCGTCTTGACATCTTGATTGATCAGGGCAAAGATGACCAGTTCCTATCTGCAGGCCAGTTACTGCCTGATAACTTCATTGCTGCCTGCACAGAGCAAAAAATCCCAGTAGTCTTCAGACTGCAGCAGGCAAGTTGCTTCTGCAGCCCTTGATTGTTGGGTTCTTGCTTTGTGATTTTTGGATCTATGCAGCAGGCAGTGAAGAGAGTATCTTGTTAACGGGACATGCTCTCACTCTTGTCCCTGGCCAAGCAAGGAAGAGGGTGGGAAGTGACACTTTCTGTTGTATCGGCCATCAAGGGATGCAGTATCCACCTGATTTAGCTGCACTTCACCACTAGGTGCCGTCACAATTCCAGTTTGTACAGGCCGATCCCTCGGTGGTGGCTCGAGTTGCCAGTGCTTGGCTGAAGACACAGCATTAGTCATTTTTACTAAGTATCACAGTCACTGTACAAGCAAAGTGACAGATGGCCTTTTGCTGGATCTCTTCTCTGTGCTGTGGGTATTGTGCTCAACATAAAATTTCATGATGATTTAGTTTGCATGTGTCTGTGTAAATCAGGAAAGGGGTGGAACTGCTTAAAATCTTAGAATCACTTAAGGACCTGGGTGGAAGGATTGCTTTTTCCTATAGTGCAGTGACCCAAAACAACACTGTCCTGAGAGCAATGGAGTCTTTGTAAGCCACTGACAACTTCCAGCCAGACCCAGTGAGGGGCCCAGGTCTGGAGAGTGAGGGATTGTCCTCTCTGATTTATCGTAAACCCTGCACCTAGAGTTAGTGCTGATGAAGGGGAGTGGTTCAGAGGTTGACATCATTTTAGCAGTATGGATGGAGAGGTAATTCAGACCCGGGCTGTGTTATCCATATGCCCTATGTTTTACCAGTAGGACAGTGGGAACTGTTCTCTCTGATTGCATCTCAGTCTGGAGCTGACACCCCTCTCTAGCTTAGTGGCCCAGATTTGGGCAGGTTAAGGTACTTTCTGTTTGTTTAGCTTTCTAGTGTCCATATATACCTAACCTGTTGGATATTCTTTACCATTTTTAGACATAATCCAGGTGTTTCTTAAAATGGATCAAACCAAGAGAGTCATTACCTTTCCTGTAAGAGAGCTTAGCATGATTTCTTTATTACAAACCTTATGTTGTTTGCTGATTTCTTTGTTGTTGTTCTTTTCTAGGGTTATGATCACAGCTATTTTTTCATTGCTACATTTATTAATGATCACATCAAACACCATGCAAAATACCTCAATGCCTGAACCACTTGGATGTGAGTGTTGCCTGTCCAACGTGAATCAAGGGATAGAGATGAACTAAACAAAAATCATTTGCTGAAGTAACGTTTGTAAAATAGAACTCTTCTGATTGTACTGCTAAGAAAAATAAAAGTCCCCCTTAATCTGATGTGTGTGCTTTAGAGTAAGTATTTGGAATGTTTCTCCGTGCTTGGAAAACTCTCTGAACACCATGAAGGTGCATGCTGCATTCTGGGTAAAAATGTAATTCAGCAGATGAGTCAGCTTCAGGCTATGAGTGTGGGTATGTAGGTGGGACCTCAAGACAGTTTCTAGTGCAACTGTGCAGAGACAGGGTGTCCCTTCAGCTAATTAATTACTGGGGTTCACCTCATCCCTTAATGGTGAAGGAAGTCATTAGCGGCATAACTTATCAAGCTACTTAATTAATCTGAAGTGGTAGGTGTATTTTTCCTTGGCCTGTCTGAATATATTCCAAAGACAAAGTCTGGTGGAGAATACAGACAGAAGCTTTCTGTGCACAGTGGTTTACTGTCCTGTGCATTACGACATCAAACAGATGATCTGGAGTATTTAATGGATGATACTTAAAAGAAAAGACTTCTTATAAACCACGTGAAGGAAGCAGTCTGTAGTAAAGGAGGATTATTTTCTCCATTCCTTTGATTATTGCTGAGTGGGAAAGGCTTATGCTGTGTTCCTTAGATTTAACAGGACTGACAGGGAACTACTAAATAGATCTGAAAAAAGCAATTTCTGTCTAGATGATCTCATATGTCATTGTTGAAAGTGTGTGTTCTTATTGTACAAAAGATGGCAGAATGTAGGCCTGACAGTTGTAGATCTAAAATAGTTCCCAGTGATATAATTTTGCCAGCTACCTTGGACAAGAACACAGATTGTTCCAGTGAGCTGTTTATCATATGTTCGAGTAATCACTTGTAAACTGCTTTCTCATAGTTCAGTAGGACTTGAATCATTGCTCAAACCTTGACTCACTCTTGCCAGAGGAAATAGTAGGATAGATGTAGGATCAGTTGCCTTTTTTAAGCAGTGCTGAATGCTCTTCTGTGTCTCTGGCCTCTTCTAGATTCTGGGCTACAGGGAGTCTGATGCTGGGAACTTACATTTCTCTGCTGGTGACAGGCTTAAATTATGTAATGACTTTTATCAGTGTTGCATCTACTTATTTGTGAGGTGAGCTCTGAAGGCTAGGAATATGCAAGTGTATGCATTGCAAGAATTCTCCAAAAGGAGATTACTGCAGAAAGATTCTCTCCTTCCCAAATCCACTACCGAATGTGGAAAAATAAAGCCATGAAGTCACCTAGTTAAGGTAAAGATACTTCATTAGAGAAATGAGAATCTAGCACAATCTGTACTTGGGAGACTTCAGAAACCTGCATGGGAAAGAGAAGGCCGTATGTGTGTCCTACCTACAAGAAGCAGTACCTACTACTTGTTTCTGCAGACAGGGGCAGCACAAAGCAGCTCAGCACAGCCCTGGTGCACTGGGTTATCCCCAGGTCTGAAGGTGTTACTGCATTATTGCTCGGATTCAGTAGAATAAAGGAATTAGCCAGATAAAATTAGCCAGAATAAACTCAGATTTTGTTTGCCAAAGCACAAGTCTGCAGAATAATCTCTACATTTCAGGAGGAGGGGAAGGAGGAGAAAAAACTGCCCTGTGCAGAGAAGTGGAAGCAGTAAAATGAACAACTCTAATACATCAATGGGAGCAGGAACAAACTGAAGGAGTCTCCCTGAGCCCACTCAGCCCTGGAAGCAGAGGGCAGATAATTCACTGTCACTAAAGGACTGGCAGGAGACCTTAACAACAGCAGCAGCAAAGGTGCAGGAACCACGTTTGCAGTTACGTAACAGTTACCAGCTGGATCCTATTCCTAGTTTAGCTGCAAGATTCCTTTATTTGCATCACATCATCACCTTTTCCATCCCCAAACCCATCATTCCCAATGTTAAGCTCTCCAAATACCATCTCTCACAAGAAACCATCAATCACAGGGATAGTCATTAAAGGCTTTCTGCAAATAATATAGTTTAATTGTAACTACAGTAAAGATTTTCTATATACATTATGTTCACTGCGTAGGATATTATAGATTTGCCATGCATGTTTTATTGCACATATAAATATTGTACAAAGGTTCATGAAGATTCTCTTTTTAGCCATACAGGTTAAGACTGCATAAAAAAAGCTGTATTACAAAATATTTAGAGCTATTTATTTACAGCCAACTTCAAGCAAATACAGAAAGACACTATCAGAAGAAAAACAAATTTTAATTATGAAAAAACAAGGTTTGTCAAAATAATAATTACAAAGCTTCATGTTGACATATATACATTGTAAAAAAATACTCAGGAAACCTGCATTTTATTCCTCAAGCTGCAGAAATCAATATTCCTATTTTTATACTCCATCCTTGAATGCTTTTAAAATTTGATAAACTCTGACTTGAAAACTTAATTTTCTTTACATTGCTTTAGCTTTTGACAAAACAGATATTTGTGCAGCTCTGTAAAATATTAAAATACATTTTCATTTAGTGTTAAAGTGCACAGTACATTTTAAAGGAAACAATAAGTTAGCTGCCAATCAAAATTACAATTTAAGTCAATGTTCCCTCTATAAAATTAATGCTTTTGCTTTGGTTGAAGTAACTGGATATGCCATGCATACTGGATGTCTCATTGTCTGTGAGCCCACTTTCCTCCTCCTAACACATTGCTGTCACCACACACCAGCATGGCAGCAATTTGTGGTATCAAAGCACGTGGTCTGCATTCAAATACCATGTGAGCCATTAAAAATCTGCCATCGGAACAGTGGTGGGTTTGAATGCAGTGTTTGTGAACGGGCATGAAACTGCCTGGATATCTGGTAGTGACAAGTGTGTATCATTCTTTACAATAAAGTCTTTACATGATAGTTCTCTCCACATGCTCTTGCTTAAATGTTTAATCCCTCCCACCACATTGCCTCTTTTTTTACCACTCCGCATTTCCAACTACCTGCTTGTGTGCCCCCCACCAGCTCGCCTTTCACCACGTGCAGCTTCCCCATCCTGCTTGCCCAAGTCCCATCACTGGCCTCTCGTATGAAGGAAAAATGGATGTTGCAGATACTGTAAGAATCGCTGTGCTGGATCTTTTTAATCTAAAATGCATGATGTCTTAGTTATAAATTATGCTTTTAAAAATCTCTTCAAAAAACATAAAGTGGTGAAAAGAAGAAGAATCTTCCTTATTTCCTATTGCTGATGTGGGATTAGAGGTCTGATCCTGCAAACGTGCACTACAGAACATTGTGCTTAATTCTGCAGAGACTCTTAAGGAGAAGCACTGTACCCAGCAGTGGGTTAGATCTGGAAGATCCCATCTTTGAGACTACCTTTGGCAATTTTAGTCATTTTACCTCCTCTTGAAGGAACCACTGAAGAAAACAAATTAATTTTTTGTCTACCTGGTAAATCTTGTTAATGGTCTCGTGCTATTTTTTTGTATTCGTTCTGTAGTGCTGTAGTGTTTAAAAGAAATCGAGTTACAGTGCAAAATTATATTTCAAGACACATGATCCTAATGCACATCATTCATTTTGTTGTGGCAAAAGTTAAATGTCTTGTGCATAGTAAAATAAGCAATCAAAAATATTTGTTCACATTTATTGTTCAAGTTTACATATTTCCTTTTTTTGTTTGTTTGTTTTTAAACATCTATATACAAATAAAATGGGTGTGCTCTCAGTTTCAGCCGATTTAGTGGAGTGAGGGGAGAAGTGCTACTGGAATGTAGGAAACTCAGTGGAAGGCAGAATGGAATTTTTTACCAATGTTCCACAGATTCAAGAAATAAAGAATTCCATTCCAGCTAGCTGTTCTTTTATTAAAAGCACCTATTGTTTGCTTTTTTTTATCTTACGTTAGAAAATACAATTTACGAAGATCTAGAGCTACTGCACACCAAGTAGAATAAAAAATAACTAAGTATTTATATTAAAATAAAGTGTTTAACCACAAAAAAAGCAGTAATAAAATACAGTTTCCTAATTTACATTCTGCATCCAAAGGATGAATAACAACTCACTAATAAATAATATTTATATAAATATTTTATGTCTGGATTTTTTTAAAAGGCAATAGCCTGACGCAACTGCAGAAAAACCTACCATGGTAGCAGTCTGATTTACTCTCCCTTCTCCCTCCCCCCAAATGATTACAGCGATTCTTAGTTTAATAATACGAAGGTATCTTGCTGCAAGACAGCTGTGTGCTCCACACATTTTTAAGTGGCAGAGAGGTGGTTGTTTTAGTAAGTACTGTACAAAGTGACGTGTAAAAGCAGTGAAGCGCCAACTTCTTCTAGAAAATGTTTCTGTTTCGTTTCTGCTCTGTAGTTTGACACATACGTACAGTCTGAAACATGGTTTTAAAATTTAAAGTGTAAGAATACTCTTGGAGTATTGGGTTTTTTTTCAATGCAGTTTGAACAGACGGGCAGTTTTTTGATTCTTTCATGGCACAGTGGAGCTGGTAACAGCAGAGAGAGTAGTTTCATGTGAATAAAGCTTGTTTCACTGTGGTAACATCTAGCAATGCTTGAACTGTTATGCTCACTTTTACCAAGCCCTTTTCTTCTAGGATGTGATGTGGTAGGCAGAGCTTTTCCTAGAAAAAAAAAACAACAGAGGAGTAAAGATTAGGATACTCAATACGTACTGCAAACCCTTGCTTTACATGATCACATTTGGAACACAAAGCCCAGCAAGCAGGAACCATTTCCTATTTTTAATTAAAAAGAACTTCCTATGATTTTGACAGAAAGTTTCTGATTTTGCTTTCATTACACCTATGAGTCAGTGAGAGATCTGCTATATTCTGGGCCTCAGAAACCAACCTGTTCTGTGGTCATTACAGCGTGTAAACACATTAACTAAGGCGAGGGCCAGCAAGCACACATCGAACTTTCGCCTACAGTGCAAGACAACATAGCATTCACCTTGTTACTACATGTGTGTGAGTCTGGGGACAGAAGGCAGGTTCTGTCAAAAAACATTCTACCACTGGGCTCTAGAGAGGTAGGGCTTGGTCTCAGGATATGCACCTTGAAAGCTATGCACTAGTATTTACAGAAAAGTGTGTGCAATGTTGTGCATTCAATGGGCGAAGTGTTTCATTCCAAGTATTACCACTGTATTAGAAATATCCAGGAATCAACTTTATTCACCATAAGGACACAGCAATCATAGCCAGGATGAAACCTACTGGCTGTCCACAGAAGCTGTTATACCAGACGATAGTCAAGCAGTAAATACTGTATCTCCTACAGGGAACAAGACACTCACCAGTGAATAATTAGAGAAAGCCTTGCTTAGAGAGGCAGCCTTGAGTCACGACTAGCCCTCTCTTTAAAAAGTTGTTTTTCTTAATGTAACTGGGTATTCTTGTTAATTAAATCAATGAAATTATGAAATCAGGCAGCAGGTTTATAATAAATAAATAAATAAATGGAAAAGCTAGACTGCATCACATAAACCATAATCACAACCGTGACACTCATTGCCACAACATGAAAGCAAAAAGCATAAGTGGGATGACAAAATATACAGATAGATAAAACCCCAAACAAGCGTTAAACACAAACACATGGAAACAGTGTCTGCTCAACTGCATGTCAGATTGCTTTAAGCTTGAAAAACTTTAAGTTGAAACTTAAAGTTGAAAAAACTTCAAGTTGAAAAACTTGAAAAAATCATCTACATGATCTAACCTTCTGCTCCTTTCCTACGCATCCATACATGACCATCAGCAGACGTGGGATATCGATTTTTTGGAAAGAGACAGTTGTTCTGATATTCTCACTACTGCTATTCTCACTATTAGCTATTCAATAAACTTTTAGCTTTTAAAATTACTGATGCATTTCAAATCCTATTTTAGTTAATTGCTTGTCTTCTACTGAATATTATTCTTGCTTCTGTAATGTTAACTAAGGCTCCCTTATTTTATCTTTATACAATTCATGTCCTTTTCCCACACTTCCTCATACTGATTATTTGTTCAATTTAAATATCACTAATCTTTTCAACCTCTCTTCTCATTACACATTTTTTCAGCTCTAGTCCCTTCCCTGACTCCTAGGACCCTTAAAACTAAATATAATACTTGAAATGATTGAACTGGGATGCACAAGTACAATTCATACAGTTTGTACTACGTTATGCACCTATGATTAATAGTTTTTGTCTGCTTCCATTGTTGTCCAGTCCTTGCTCAGGGAAATTTCCCTCAGTGGGCCACAACTCCATCAAAAAAGTACCAGTATTAAACAGCTGTTGCACTGCTTCTGATATTTATGACTTTCTTTCGTTAATGATTATTTCCTTTATCCATAACCAACATTCAGCTTGCTTAAATTTTTGGTGAAGTTCTTCACACCCCACTCCAGCCTCAATGGGAGAAAAAAACTTTCCTATTAACTATGAAACCTAAAAACGAGAGACAGTCAGACTTCATTCAAAATCATGGCATCTGATACTGGTAACTGTTATTTATCTATATTCTATTTACATTTTACTAGTTGTTTTAATATTTTATGTTTGAGAGTTTTTTTATGACCCAAGAAACAACTTTAAACAGATAATCTTCAAGGAACTTGGCTGAGTAGGTCTGCAGGAGATGGACAACACACATTTCCCCATAGGGAAGATGCTCTAACATTCTGGTGATCTGCTAATGCTGTGTTCCCACTTCAGTTGAGTTTGTGGATTCAGATTCGAATTGACCAAACAGTTGTGGCAAATGCCTCCTGCTCCTGTCTGCCATCCTGTCACTCTCTGCTGCAGCTACTTGCCCAGGTAGCATAAGGAACTACCCCCATCTTGCAGCCATTCCAGGTCATCACTCGCATCTCCATTTCAAACCTGCCCTAAATTGCCTATTAAGTTAAGACACTGAGTTCTGCAGTTCATTCTTGTTTGTTCTTCTGACTGAAATATTGACCTGCAAGCTGTCAGAGATGGTTCTCCCCAACTTTTATTCCTCTGTAAAAAAAGTACCCTTTCAAGAGAAATATATAAATATATTTTAGGATACAAACTCCTAAACTGATACCTGGTTAGCACTGGAGAACCTACAAGAGAAGGCAGAGTCAGTGATATGAAATAAAAAGGGGGGAAAAAACCCTCCAAATATTTCTACTTCAGATGTGTGATTTCTACTAGACATGTTGCCAATCTAATGTCTTGGGACATAGTTCATATAAAAATCTACAATGCTCTAACTTGGATAATTAAAAACAAAAACAACCTATTTGAGAATGCAAATCAGACACCTGAAGTGAAATGTTATTCTTTCTACTCTCTTCTACTTCTTTTCATTGACCTTGCACAGTCGAGTCTTGTTCCACAGATCTGGTGGCCCTTAGCATGCCAATATTTCATTAGTCTTCCAAGCTAGACAAAAGGCATTAAATAATAAAGCCTACTGAATCCAATATCTGAAAACTGAGGGATTAGTATTGCAAGGTTGAAGGGTAGGGACTGAATCCAAAAATCTAGCCCTGAAACAACCTACCTTGCTAGATATTTATGCTTGAAAATATTATACATTTTTCTGTTGAAGTCAGATTTGCTTAAAACACCACAGTTAAGGATGCTTGCCTTATAAAAAAATTCTAAGCTCACCATTTTTGTGTCACCTTCTAGCACTTAGAGAACCTTTCTGTCATGCCCTCTTGCTAGGAATTTTGTAGTTTGTTTATAAGCACATTTTCACTAAAAGCATAAAGGAATGCATGCATTATTTCATATAAAACCTCCATGCAATAAGATTTTTCTCTTTTAAAAGGCAATGCATTATCTAATTCTTTTAAATACAGTAATTTAGTTTGTATAAAGCAACCTGTCTCCCACTGCTGTATTTACAAGATACATACTCCCATTAGGAAAGCTATTCTAGGAGCTCTGTAAAAAATTAGGACTCTGTTCTAGGAGTGAGAAGTTTCTCAGCATGTAACATTGGCCCCCCTTCTCAAGGGGGGCCAATTTCAAACTATGACAATACTATACATCATTCTTCACCAGTGCTTGAAACATATAATTGCCAGCCTTCTCTTATGAAGCAGGTGGAATTTGGCTAATGTTTTGTAACTCTGCAGCCAAACACGTGGCTATGATGAACTTTCCAAACCTGACAATGAGACGGGACACCATCTTCTAAATACAACAAACTTCATCTTAACGTGTCACAAATCAATTCTCTTATCTAAGGAGTCTTTCTGCTGTGCCTTTTGCAACCGGACGTGTCTATCTCGTATTGGCCTTTTTAGCCACCAACGCGCTTGTAGCAAACGTGGGTAGAGCCCTCCCCAAATCTTCGTTTGCGAAGCCAGACCATGATCTGGCTAACCCTAACCACTTTCTTCAAAACTTTGTAAATGGCTTTCATCAATCCTGCCTCACATACTTTTCAAATCAGTTTATCAATCATATATTTACTTCTCAGAATAAGAAAAATCGAATCCTGCCAAGGATGGAATCCAGAGCACACCAATAATAACTCAGCACAAGAGCAGTTACTTTGGGCCAAGATCCCAGGTGTCTCTGTACTCAGGTTCAGCCATTGTCCCTGCAGCACAGTCCATTTTCCATGCTCTGCCTCACTTTCTAATCCACTAAAACTGCGTTCTGGAAACCACTGACAGCAGAGCTGTGAAACTGCAAGCCATAAAGATTTCAAAACTTTTCTTAAATCTTGGCATTTTGAGGCAATATGCCTGACCAAGCAAGAGGAGAACTTGTCCATGATTCAGCTGTACCCACTTCTCTCAATCTTTGATAAGATATTTGTCCCTTTTACAATAGATTCAGATCCATAACACTTCAATACAGAAGTATGTCTTGTCTCTCTGAAAACATCCCTCTTGAAACCATTACTGAACAAACCCCAGAAAAACAGACAGAAGAACTGGCTACTAATTCTCAAGACCAGCCTAAAAGTCTTTTAGAACAATTGTGGTGGAAAGGGCTGCCACTCCACTCACACCAGCACAAATGATCTCCCTTCTCTATCTACTATAAAAATGAAGTTCTAATATATTTTTAATTTTTTTTTCTCCCTAAGAAAACAAAGGAACTTATATACTTTTTGCAAGCAAACCACTTTCTACAGACACATAGCCATTTTGAATGGCTGAGTTTTCAAACTCAGCACGAAGCAAAAGAACAAACCTCTCCTGATGGCAAAAAATATTAAAAAGTGCACAAAAAGGAGGCAGCAGCCAGGAGGTTGAATCACAAAGCAACACAAAGAGACAGTACAACAGGTGTATCCACTAACATAAACATGTGCATGTGCTTGCCAGAGCACGTTTCTAATCCTGGAACAAAATGTATGAATTAGACAGCGCAGAAAAAAGCCAGGAATACACAAGGACACTAATCCCACAAGGATACGTGACACACTCCACAGATACATCTATTTTTGTTGACACCACATGACTTCAAAGTCATGACAACTCTTAGAATTAGTTTATGGTAGGGCAAGCACCTTGGCAATCCAGATACAGTATTTATCAAAAAAGACATTGCTGCCATAATATCAGATGGGCAAGTAGTAAAATGACCACATGATAATAACAGCAGGGCCCAACTGTATTTGTTAGTAAAAGTAGAGAAATGGCATTCTGCAATTTGGCAACATCTTTCTTCCCTGTATTTGTAGAATATGTGATTTCAGATCTACAGGGGAAAAATAAAATGCTCATTAAAAAAGTGCAATAGTGGAATGTGCAATTTCTCCAAGCACAAATAAAAAAAAATAAGTTCATGTAACGCCCATCATTTAATGTTTGGAGCCAACTATTTTGAAATGGGAAGTCACTAAAAGAAACATCAGGGCATTACATTTAAGCAAACTTATATCCAACATACAAAACTTTTGACATTTTGTTAGGTCAAGGCCAGTTTTCTTTCTAAACAGTTAAAAAAGCTACAGCAAATATTTACTTTTTCATATAAGGAAATTTGAAATTATGTCTTTTTATATATTTTTCAACTATTACTGTTGATGTCTGTGTGTGTCCAAATACTCTGAAGGTACCATTTGAAGTACAAAAGAAAACAGCAGAAGATTAAAAAAGCACAGTAATTCAGGCCATAGGCATATTGCTTTTTTTTTTTCTTTTAATTTCCAATGGAAAGATAAGTATATTTTCTAAAGCGTACATTTATGGCCACATTTGACAAAGGAAAAAAAAAAACAAACCCTTAGACCTTCAATACTAAGGCTGCAATTCTGTATTTGGAGGCATAGCCAGTTAGATGTCTAGATATGTGCATTTTCTGATCACTCAGTAAATTGCAAATATTTACAGAACTGTAACTATAGATGGTGGGCTTCAGAGTCTTTATAAATTCTAGCCTTCAACCATAAAATTTTAAAAGTAGACCCTATATTTTACAAAAATGTCTCACAGTTTTATTCTAACATGCTTAGAAAACAGTGCCCTGAAACCGCAAGGAACAAAAATCTTAATAAAGACAGACACACATGAAACAGTACGAGAAAATGAATACTTAAGGGGAAATACCAATTATACCATATCCTTATACATTTAATTCTAAGAGACAAAATGATGAAATGAGTGTTTTGTACCATCAAAGTAGAATGGTTCATTACCATAAAGTATTTTTCTACCACTCTTTCTGCATAACACAGCTTATGTGCTAGAAATGAAGGAAATGGTAAAGGTTCACAAGCCCAGCTGTACTATTTTTATCTCAGCCTTCATATATGACCCTTCTTTTGGTTTGTTTGGTTTTTGGTTTGTTTTGGGTTTTTTTTGGGGGGGTGACAGGAGTAAATTTTATTTTTTTTTTTTTGAAAAACTGATATAGCAATACTTTGGAAACTCATTAATGTATATCGAGTAGAAAACTGTACTGCATATTTGCTCAGATCTAATTCAATCCCCATTCACATTAAGCATAACTTTCAGAAAACTTATTAGGAACGTAATGGGATCTATGTACAGCTATCAGCTGTAAAAACTTGCTAATATACAAGCAAGAAGCATGTGAAGGACTACTACATTGCATTACAGTACACTTGAAAATATTTATCTTTTTTCTAGCTCAAGGAAAAAGAAAGCCAAATCCTCACATCAAAATACCACTTTTAATCCAGTGCAAACACATTTTACCTGCAAGTATATCCACTACAAGTTGTATTTATTACTTTATCGCAGTATGAATGAGATGACCTCCACAGGATAAAAGAGCAATCAATATGATGGATACAGTACAGATTGGAAACCAATTTATTAAGAAATCATAGCTTGAAAATCTCTGATGATCATTGCAATGGAAAAAAACTGAATGGAAAAAGAAACAGAGCAGCAAACATAATTAATGTTATTAATGAATACGGGGGTGAACTACAGTGCACAGGTTTTTTTTAAACTCCAGGTGATCAACTTAATCATGTGACTGGCTGTGAGCAGTAAGTACCAATTGTATATAACTGAACATCACCACAGTGGGATCTCTCAAAGGTGAAGAACCACCAGTCAGTCGAACTGTTTATTTCTCAAGTACTGAAGCCACAGGAACAGCAGCACAGAAACAGGACTCTGAATTTAACAAAGAACCCATTAGAGTAGATTAATGAGCTACATCTATGTTTTAGTTTCCACTTCCCCACTTAGTGGAAGAATTACTGGCTTCAGGGATGAGCACACAGATTTTGATGTTTTCATTATTTTGAGAAACTTTACTATATTCACATTTAGAAAATGTAAGGGCGTATTTCACTATTTCTTTCCCTGTAAGATTTATATATATTTGGAAGTGTAATCAGTAACAACCCGAAAATATACAAAACTGGATAAGGTACATGTATGGTAGCACAGCTGTGCTTGCCATGAAGCAAGTATGTTCATTGTTTGTTTGTCAGAGTCTCGTTCAAGACAGCTTCACCATCTCTAACTACAAGAAAGTGCTTGTAATATTACACTTTAATTACTGTATACTCTCATAGCTGAGAATACACAGAAAATGTACTCTAAGTAACTAAACAACAGCTCTGTTTGCATGGTAAGCATATGCAAAGTTAAAACTCTGGACAAGTGTTGGAGTTATGTGCCACTATGACTAGGATACATTTCATTTGGTGTACACTGGTTCAACAGTAGTTCAGTTTCTAACCCAGTGTCTATAAAACATTAAAAAAGAATGAAGACATGAACTTCCATTTCTGCACACTGAAAATGCAAAACACACTAATCTACTCCTTCTCTTACCTGCCACCCAAAAGTTATTGGTTACGGTGGATAATCAGACGTGATATTAGACAATGAGACAGATGCGTACTACAGGATGGTAGCAAAGACTTCCTATACACGATTTTCTAACTTCAAAAAATGTATTCATGCATGCAGTTCAGCACTACATAAGAAGGGCACAACACAAAGCATCAACAGGAGATCTGTTTACCACTTACGGGAGCAGTAGTGAAATCTTAGCCCTACAGAAGACATCACTTTTGTCTCAATCACCTGCACTGGATTATAAACACAGAATTAAATAGATTCTGAACTGATTCAAGCTTTATGTCACTTTCTCAGTTTCAGCAGAAAAGCAACACTGTTAAAACAAGAAAATCAATATCAAGACAAAGATCTGCTGAAAGTAGAAACTTAAATGTCAAGCTCTGATTCTGAGTAAACAAGTGCCTGGTATTGGTATCACTGAAACCAGGCACATAAAGACAGGCCTGTGCAGGATGAGGACACAAGTCTATAGCTGCACGTCCAAATAATTAGTACCAATTCTCAAGTATCAAGAGCTTAGAAGGGCTCACTGAACTTGTCTGGTCACAGATGATAGACACCCTTTACAAAAGATTGGTTATACATATGCAGTGGAAGTTGCTAGACACTAAATCCTTTGATATATTTGATTTATCCATTGTCTGAAATTATTTTTTTTCATCCTAAAATACGTATCTAATTATACATTTCAAACTATATATGTATAAATATGTGTGTGTATAAATATGTGTATACATATCTGAGCCACAGAAACTAGGGATAGAACTGCACTTATAAGTTTTTTACAAAATTTTACAAGTATCTATGGAATGGGGATATTTACAGTGCAGCATTAAATCATAACCACATGGCCAAAATAATCAGTAACATGTAAGTTCCTATGCTAGTTATCCACTAAAAGTTTATAGGTAATTTTATTTTACACTAGACAGTGAGAAGTGAATGCATCTATTGCCAAGACACAAAACTGAGGTCCTTTGGTTAGGATAGCCTGAGACTGAGTTACAGATTTAGTCAACAGCATCTAGGCCAATACTGTCGTGTCATTATAGGTTTATATTTTTCAATCAATTTTCATTTGTATATTTCATGTCGATAAGGAGCAAAACAAAAAAAAAAATCATCTTATTTGAAGTTTTACAGTAGATGAACAGAACACAGAACTAGAAGGGAAATGGAGGTCATCAGTCTGGTAGTCCAATCACAGGCAGAATTCAAACATACCAAAACACCTCCTGGCTAATGTATGTCTAACCTTTTCTTTAAAACCTTCTAGGATAGAAAAGCTGGAGTCTGCCCAGATGATGTGTTTTCCGAGCTACACTGTCTTTGCTATAAACACAAACAAACAAACAGTGCCTGCATTTTCACAGGTGATGAAACAAAGAAGATAGTGACGTGACTTGCTTGACGCCACACACAAGAATGGCAGATACAGGAGTCCAACAGTTTATTCTCAGTCTGTCTTACTGTGTCACTCTGTACCATATGATCTTCATCCTGAAACATTCCCAAGTCCCTGCATTCTATGGCTTGCTCATACCCACTGCTAACTTACAGTCATCTCTGGGGTGTAATGTAGCAAGTGTCTGAAAGCAGTTCAACACTGCTTTGTGCGGCAGAAGAAAAAGAATATTCTATGGAATCTGGAGAAAACCAAAATGTAAGTAGGAAAACGTAACTACGCCAGTATGGAATTTAATCAGAACAGGAGAGAGAACAACAATCTTTAAAGTTACAGTACTCTTGTTAATATAAAGAATTAAAAAATAACAGTAATTTGAAAGGTAGTTCTCTAAGTGCTTGTAACAAAACATATGCAGAGATAAATGGCACCAACTCAGAAAATACTATTATCTGTTGAAGTGCCACCTCAGTCACTTCCATATCTGCAGCATTTTTGGATTTTCACAAAAAGTAAGAGGCTTAGTTCTGTTTAGCTTGTGATACACATCTAGCCTACACCCAAAAGTGGAATAAGAGTAGCTTCACTGCTTTAACCCATTTAGTGTGTAGTCTAGGCAACATGAAAGAAAAACTATAAATATAGAGGTACCTAAGTTCTTAAACTAGAGCTAGAGGGGATAGAAGATACGGGACTTGCCTTCAAGATGCTACTCCTTCTCTCTCCTATTTCAAGAGATTAATAAAGATATTACAAGGAAGGGAAGCAAGGGAAAGGGAGAAGTTTGTAAGGCAAAGGAAGGAAATTAAGTACCTGTAATTTGTCAGAGACAAAGCAGAAAGTTTTTGTGCACATGCGAACAGGTTATGCTGTTAGCAAATTCCAGTGATAAGTTATATACATCAAGACTATAAAAAGTATATGGAAAAGACAAAAGCCTATTAGATCCCAGGAGCGAAAAGTAGAAGTTGATTGTGGGGGTTTCTCCCCGAGGGCGAGCAGAGTGTCAACAGTCTTTCGAATGTGACGAATATCCGACTGCAGGATGTCATACGGAGAGCAGAGGTCAGCCTATCCCGAAGGGCAGCCATTAGAACAGAAAAAGAGTGCAAAAAATTAAAAATACAAAAATAGAAAGATATTGATAAATAAATTATCACAATATTCTAGCATAAACATGTAGGAATAGCTTCTTCTGACTATTGCCTTACTCGCTAGACATTCCAGCTTTCTTTTATTTCCTCTAAATACTGAAGCTATCATATAACATCAGAATGTTAAACTAGAAGAGTTCAGGTCTTCGAATCCTTCCAAAATTATGCCCAAATTCACAAGAGTGAGGAGGTGCATGTGATCCACTCATTCCACTGAGATCTGCACACCTTTGGCCATCTGGGCCTCATTCAAATGCTTAAATGGAACCAGCTGTAAAATCCACCTTATATAATAGCAAACAGTGGGTTAGAAAGCTGTTAAAAGCACAAGCAGCAGCAGCAATACGAAGCATCAAGAAAAAGTACTTACAGGAACCATTAAAAGTATGCAAAATTCTCTAACGTGATAATCTAAAACTTGGTATTCAAATATCAACTTAAATCATACCCCGGGATAGAAACTGAAAAAGTCAATGTAGCACTAACTATACTTAACTTTAATAGTTTCTAGACTGCAGAATTGGATGCTAAATTCCTTAGGTAGCATTTTTAAATTATTAGCAGGTTACACTCCCATACCATCTTCGGAAAGTATCAATGACTTGATGTGGCAATTTACTCTAGACTACCTATATAAAATGAAGTGTAATATGCAAAAATAATATCAATATGCTCACACAACATTTAACATTAAAATCAAAGCAAGCAACACTAGTACTTTCGAAACGCAATCTAAGATACACCATTTTACATTGCAAATAAGGCCTTACTAAGATAATGAATACTTACTGAACAAAATTACATGTAATAAGAGTTCCCCTGTTTGAGAGGAACATTATGTTTCTGCAGTAGCTTTTCATTCTCACATCCTTAATGAACTGACAGTATACCATATAAACCAAGACATGGAAGTTCAATGTCTGTTTCCTGTTAGCATAAAGTTTCAAGGTCCAGTTTGAGATAAAATTAACTTTAAAATATTCAAAAGGTCCTTCTATCCTGAAAAGTGACTAGTAAAACTGGAAGTCGGAACTGTCATTCATACACAAAGAAAAAAGTGACACTTTTTATTTTTATTTTTTTTGCTTAGCATGACTGGTTCTAGCTTAACCAGGAGTCAAAAGCTGCAAAATTTTGTTACTTAGGCCAGCAGATGCAGAGGGGGGAACCAAACTGCCTAGCAACAACATTATTTTTGCAGTCATTTTTCAGAATTTTTTTTAACTGAAAACTCTAGTGTGATAATACACTTCAATGCAACTCTATTTGGCATTTTTTAGAGCATGAAAACTCACAAACAGCACAAAACATGCTGATCTTGCTTAAAAATGGGATAGGATTAGTACTGTATTCAAGAACACCTACATACACAAGCTGCTTACCAGAGAAACAAGTTTTAGGGCAAACCACTCGGGACTATCAACTATGTAATATATTGCACTTTTATCAAAGACACCAGTAAATTTAGCAAATGCTGAATTAATTTTATAAAAGCATACAAGACTCAGTTCCTACCTGTTGCAAATCCATCCCAAAAATAAATATCTATCATACATTTAACTTAAATTTATATTAAAAAAATTTGACAGAACTTTAAAACAAGGAATTTTTTTTAATCTTTGTCCCAAAATCCCCAAAACAATGCCAACAATTCCTACTACAATTCCTACAGTCGAATGGAGAAGGAAGTAATTTCAGAGTTAGAGAATGAGAGCTGATAATAGCTTGAATTTTCACAGAGATTGATGAACTTGCTAACCAGAGATTAACATCCTAAAGAGCATACAGGAGAAGCAGGAGCATACAGAAACAGCCAAGACATGCAGAAGAAACTTCCTACAGAAACTGCCATGCTGTGTTTTAGTGAAATTCAATGAAACCCGGGAAAGCCCTAAAAACGTCTGATTACTTTTGTGTGTTCTGTGACAAATGGATAACGTGGTGTCACATTCACCCTTTATGTAAAATGTTTATATTTCATGTATTTTAAACTTCTGTAATGTAGCTGTAGATAAAAAAACAAACAGCTTTTCAGTAATGGTGAATGTATTTCCACTGCAGTTACCAGAATTTTACTGATGTTGTGAAATAAAAATACAAAACTAAAACAAGACATCTTGAAATAGTGAAAAAGTACATGACCCCCACCCAAAGTCTCAAAGACAACCACCCACTCACCCATCTATTGGAAGCACTGCCCTCTTATTTATGGGACTGAAATTGTTGCTGGTAAGAACTAAAAAGATACATATACTGAATCATTACATTTATGGACTGACTTTTCATGTCTATGAAGCTATATGATTAAATCATACAGCTGTCAAAATCATGCACACAGAATAAACACAGTAAGACAGAAGTGGAACAACAAAATCATAACCAGCTGCTTGTGTGCACAAACCACCCTCATTCGACATGCCCCAGTAGTGACTGTGAAAACAAGACAGCATTTCAGAACCAACCTCCTCAAATTTTGACCCTGGTAAAAAAAATCAAGAGTAAGTTTGCAGAAGTGCATTAAGGAATGAAACCTGTAGTGCATATGCACTATATTCAAAACTCAAATGAAAGGAACCTCAGAATTATGCTTTCAGGACTCTAACTGACAGAGTACTGAACTACTTAACTCCACACTGTAGGCCAAACAATGTACATTACCGAGTCCAGAAGGAAAGAGTGGAAAAAGGTGTCATACCTCATAAAACTTACTGCAACTTCATGGATGTCTCATGATGAAACAATGAAGAAGTAACTGATTATGTGAAGTGATCAGAAAACAAGCATAAGTGGCAATGATAACATACCTTTCATTAAACTGAGAAACACGATTACCAGTTGATCAACTAACAGGTAGACAGAAGATAAAACACCTTACACTCAACTGCTTGGTTGCTTTCTTTACTTTGTTCTGCTACTTTTAGAATACAAAAGCCTCCTGTTTTTTTTATTTTATTGTTTTACTTAATTTTCAATTCTTACACTAACACAAATCACACGGATTTTTAGAATAATTCTGCCAGACATTGCAACATAGTAGACCTGGTTTTCAGAGGAGGAGGTTGAAACACTGTAATAGGTCCATCTGCAGGACTTGAAAGTCACAGGAAGGGGCACAGCTAAATCTTTTGTAATCTGCATCTTCATATGATGACTTGAGATCCAAAAAGCCATTTCTTACCATCACACTCTTTTCTGTTCACTATGTTTACACCATGTAACTGACTGAAAATCTGAGAGACATGGCAGAAGTCTCTTGTTCCCATCCAAGATATAACTTGTCCCACTAAACGATGTTGCATCCCTACTGATGCACTGGAATACAGAATCTTGGATAAACTCTTGTTGGAACATTTGGCTGTGAAAAGTTTCGTTTTATCACTAACTTTTATCAACAAAAATTACTGTTCTAGTACTAATCGTGATAACTTAAGTCTATCTTTTTTCAAGTTATATGAAGAATAACAAGGTGTGTATGTGGGGAAAGTCCTTTCCTTTTTAAAAAAATTAATGTAATTTCTCTGACCTGAAGAGGCCCCAAAAAGGGTCAAAAGGTCTAAGATACTACATTAGTGTAATCTGCATATCATAAAAATTTGTGTCTTTGTAAAAAGCTAACTTCACAGACATTGAAAATACTTTGTTCATTTTCTTTTTAGAAAAAATGCTTAGAATATCCTACTTCTGATATGCCTTATTTGTTCATAACTGAGAACTAGAAGAAATGCAACCCAAAACTTGTAACTTTTGCCTTTCAAATAACATATTGCATTTACAGCTTTGTTTTGATCTAAATCTTGGGTCCAATAAAAGTATCATTCAGCCCACCAAAAACCAAATATTTGTTAACACTACTGAAAGTGCATATGAAAAAATACTCTGTAACATAGTTACCAATAATAACAGCTCAAATTTAATTAAATTATTAATTTGCAGGTTAAAATGGAAAAGTTTACTTCTTTGCTACTAGTATAAATACTGATGTGGCAATGACAAGTTGAAGAAATGTGTATGAATGTTTTTGCAATTGTTTACATATATTGTTACTGGTTCTATGAAAGAGCAGTTGAAATCAAAATACTTCCATAACTTCACATACATACTCATGCGATAATGATTCACTCTTCCTATAATTTTTAAAACCTCTGGGATGAGATGCTACCAGGAAGATTAAAACTGCATTGGAAGTGGTACATATGACACTTTGAAGCCCACACTTACAGGCAAGAGAAATAAATAAAAAAATAGCTTTATTTTTTAAACCCATAAAGCATGAGAGGGTGTGTGCAATATAGGTGAACACTTTTGGGTAGGCAATGTGAGTGGTGTCATTTGTGGGTCCATGTGACATTAACAATGTAGTCCAGTAAATGGCACCATCCAAGTACTGCATGTCACTGAGAAATGCAGTAGGACCGGCAACCCTATTTATCACACATCTACTGCCACTTGCTTATTCAATCAATACCAGCCAAAAAGTCAGTGTGTTTGTCACCCTATCACTTTTACAGAGGAGATTAGGTAATTGGGTGGGGCTTAGTTAACAAAGCAAAATAAAGTATTCCTTTGTAATTTTCCAAGAGACAAAGACTGTACCTTTTTGTCATATATCTCCTGAGGGACACAGCAGATATTTTCTCAATCTTCAGGCTTTCTGATACTTAACTGACACCATTCCTTTCTCATCAAACAAAAATGTTGTTTTGTCTCAAAAAATGATCTACAAGGATCTCTGATAAGGTGCTACAGTAAAGGTTAGTGGCAAAACTGGACACAACTTGATTGCCTTTCAATTCTCACACTTTTGGTAGGTTGCCAGTGCAGCCAGGACCTTGCTATTTAGTTTATTATGGGTCAGAACCATACACCGAAAATATTCCTTTTGCATATGATCCAGCACATCCTTTCTGCATGCAATCAGGAGCATCATATGGTCATTAACAGAAAGCAATTTCAACATGTCCCTCATTGTACTCAAATTCTCATCTGACAGGTAATGGCTTTCAGAATCATCTACATACCACATCATTATAAAGAGACACTCACGTTCCTGAATTTTGTATTTGTGGTTCTTTGGTCAAGATGACAATGTCTGATACTCAGTGGGACATATTAGGCACCAATTGCATTTTTCAAAACTTGTATGGTTTCCCACGATCATTCTGGGCAAAGCAATTTTAACCCAAGAACTGAATGCTGAAAACCACAGAAGTAAGAGACCATGCACATCAGCACAGCACAGTAATTACTTAGCTATTTTCTTGTTTTCATTTTACAAGACTAAAGGGTATTATTCCAAACCTGTGGAGTTCAGGAAATAGTGTGTACTCTATTCTTTAAATAACTGAAAAGAAACCAACATGAATCATGACCATTCTAAATCCTTTAAAAACCCGTGCAACAGAATTTCAAGTTAATTCTCAGGAACTAAACATGGACACAAGTATCACCAAAAAGCCCAATTATCTATGGGTATGAGGACCCAAAAGTGGAACTTATCACTTTTCCATATAAGATGCTTGTTTTCAAAAAAAAGTAATAATTCACTGAACTCCTTTTACTTGTTTCTCCAGACAGTGAGGCAACATACAACTCATCAATCAAAAGCAGCATTAAGCACGCCATCTGTAGTTCTTTAAAAACTTTGACAGCTGTCATACTCACTATTACACAACTTTGCATTTCTAATACATGTCCCTCCAACACACAGCAAAGTTTTAGCATCTACCAGCTAGCTCCAAATCATAATGTATTTTCAAAATCTACAGCAAATATATACATTTGCTGTAGATTTTATATTGCTGTAGATTGTATATACGTATATACAATAGCTAACAAAAAAGAACATCCTTAGAGTACTTAAAACCTCTTTTAAATTTACAATTGCAAGCCATTCATTTAATGTTAAAGTGAATGAATTTTTCCCTTCAAGAGAACTTAATGCTTATTTAGATTCATAAGGACGGTTAGTTCATAAATCAGACTGGTGAGATGTGGCCTTGTGCTTAAGCTTCTGTGCAACTCTTCAACAAATACATTTTAATAAAATTTTTTGAAAATCCTAAAACATTCAACACTAATTTCAATGGAAGCAATAAAAAGGAGGGATAATAAATATATATATGAAAATGTCTATTCAAAAAAATCAAAAAGGGGTTTCTCCAGAAAGCTTACTTATAGAAATTCAAAAATAAAAAAACTTGTAAAGGCTTAGCTTACCCATTGTAATATTGCTCTGCAAGGAACTTTGTAAATATTTCTGTTCTATTTCCATTTCTGAAAGATCTCATGACGGCAATGAAAACTGCTCTTGGCCTTTTCTTTCCCAACAGGCTATCGACAGAAATATCTGATTCTAATTCACTGATGACTTATGATGCATCAGAAGACACTGAGCTTTGGGGCAGCTTAACAAACACTCCATGTCTACAAGTCCACAACACTGAGATCTGGATCTTCTTTAAAATGAAATTTTATCTTTAAGATGAAAGCATTCTAACATAATAAATTACATAATTACAGGAACTAAATGAACTATTACAGCTTAAGAGACCCAGCCATTACACTGAATTGACAAATTAAATTTATGATGAACTATTCATTGGAACTGTAAGATAAAGTCTCCCCCTCAAAATTCCTACAAATAGCAAAAATTATCTGTTACTTTTGCTGTCCTCCAAATCAAGTTCTAAAATACAGAAAAAAACATAAAAAATTCAAATTGGAATTCTTTCCTAATGTGAAATCTTTTCATTACCATCTGCTCCCCAAGGGGATGGTGGGGGAGATCACACAAAATATTCTTTCATTTCAGTATTCTTGAAACAGATTAAAAAGAACTGGCTTCATTATACTGTCATATGTAGGCAACAGTGAAAATACATAATGCAATTTTCCTGTGTTCAAATTAAAAAGACCTTGTATAATACTTTTACCTTCTTTTGAGGTCACATTTTTGAAATTAACTTTTACTTAATAGGTTCTTCTAGACCATAAGGGAGTCTTTGAAGTGTTCCCAACGGAACTCCAGCATTTTTTAGTTATAAAGATGAGAATAAATTACATGACGAATGCTGCCATTCTTAAATGAAAAGCAGAAAATATCAAACACTGCAATTTCCCTATTTCCAACTCCTGAAACATTTATACCTGTATCATAGAACCTTATACATACGTACTTTCCATATCTAACATACAGTGCTTTTCTTCAAATCACTGTAGAAATGTTTCAGTATAAGAGATGAGTGTTATTAGTCACTTTTACAATGCACAGACTACCCAATACTGTAAAAAAAGGAAATATTGTAAAAAAAGGAAAATAAAAAAATTAATGAAGTTCATATTGTAAAAGCATGAGGAAAAATGCAGTAATGTTGTGCAATGAAAATAATTAGCAAGCTTTTGGCTAATTACATGTTATCTAATTATCACAATTCCTTACTTACTTTCCATGGCAAAGATAAGGAGGTATTAGAGACAATACTGACTTACTAATTTAAGACAAAATTTGCAATTTTTAAGTGCTATGACATGAGCAACTTAAATGCACTAAAGTAGTATTAAATCACATTTAGACCAATTTTTTTAAAAAAAGCATCTTTATTGATGAAAACCTGTGGTTCATAAAGTTATCCTTCAGCTTTAAAGTAATTAATGTTTGGATTTTTAACATCTAGAAATGACAGACTTAATTAAATTACCTCTGGTATCCCCAGTTTTCTACATGCATCCAAAAAGTTTTCCACATTTCTCCTGCATTTGGCCATGCTAAGTTTAGGCTGTAAAACAAAAAAAAACAGTCTATGGCAAAAGAAGTCAAAAACATTCATTTGGTCAATTTACCTATTGCATTACTCTTGTACTGATGCTCCATTTTCAAATTTCTCCTGATAACAATGCATAAAATTCTGCTCAACACTTCTGCAAATTGAGCAATTTCTGCTCAGCATCAACTCTAAAAGCATCATGCCTACAAATAGAGAGCGCATAAATTGTGGATGCCATGTGCTTTTACTTAGCTCTTAAAGTCACCAGCACATTTAGATCTCCAATTGTTCACATCCAACTTGTGAGGTTCTAAAACATGCCTATTATAAAGATTTGTTACAGACAACATTTATTTTCTGGACAGCAAATAAAGTGATGAAGGATTTTAATGTCCATCATGGAGAACAGATTTAACTAATTATCAGGCTCACTCCTTTTGAATTTTTTGTGTACTCACAAATTTATAGTAACTATACACAATTTTAGTGTCTCTGAAAAATAAATTTCCTATTACAGCAGAATCTCAAATATTTCCATAATTTGTCTTACTCAGGACTATTCACCAAATACTTACAGAAATATCATGTGACTAAAGAAAAACCAAATGCAAACTCCTTGCTATTTTACTTCTTCAATGCAAGATGCGAAACACTGGTAGTTCCTGAATATCCTCCTAGTAGCAAGGACTTTAAAGAACTGATTTTCTAGGCTAAAGTAATTTGAAGGCTATTTCAAGCAAAAGAACATAATCAATATGAACTTGAAACAAAATGAAAACAAATTTAAAAGATGCGTTTTTTGTTGCAGAAAACACCACAAGATATTTGTTCTAAAAATGTGGCAAGACAACTTAAGTTTTTGCCCCAGAAATTAAAGTTTGCATATTTTGGCAATGTCATATTTTTATCAAAGATAGAAATTATTTTAAATCAAGTAACAGCAAACAAAACTCCACTAGACCACCTGAGAAAATATCTTTTCCTTAAATCTGTCTTCTTGGAAGTTCTTACAGATTGCCTCAAATCCACATGGTATTCTCAGAATCGAGTATCTGGCAAATTTTTACTAATGTGAACATTAAAAAGAAAAAAGGCAGTCTGAAAACACACAAAACCTCTTCAGAACCAGACTGTTATCAGAAATCCGGAACAATGATCTGTCCAAGAAAAAGACATAAACAGAGAAAGCACTACGGAAACTAAGTTTCAAGAAGTGCACACGGAGATTACATTGATTTTATGTCCTGAAATACTCAGGTCCTTAGATTTGGGCAAGCCAATATTAAATCACTACAATGCAAGTTTTTATTCAATTCTGTCTGCAGGTAAAAAGAATCATCTGTACATTTAATTCAACGGGAAGAATATGCTAATATGTGCTTTAAGTGTTTTAGTAACATGGCATCTGCTAAGCCAGACACTGCTAAAGTTAACCTCATATTTTTTCAATCAACAAACAAGGGGCAAATTTTCTTTTTAAAATTTGGGTTTTTTTAGAATAAAAACTTATAATCACAGATTTTCATACTGTTCTGAACAAAAAGGCTATTATGAAAATATCTGACCTTGTTTCTAGATCAGAGAAAGGCAGGATAATTTTATTCACACGCACATACACACACACTTTATATATGTATATATAATACACAAAAATTAACGAACATTTGAATTTGCAATAATGTAAATGTTGCCCCTAACAGCAAAGAACGTTCACTGAACAGCAACCTGGTTCATGTAACCAAACATCATTTAGCAATAAAACATTAATTGATAAAACATTTCAATGCAGCAAGAAACATGCAACTTACTACTGCTGGTGAAGGTACATGAATACTTCCTACAGACCGAGGGCGAACGTGATTTACTAAATGGCAGAGAACGACACCATCCATCAGAGCTGACCCCAGGTCTTCAGGCAAACAAATCTTTAGTCTTGTTTCTATGTTCTGCAAATGAAGAAGGCATGTACACTTTGATATAGAAATGGATCAAGGGGAAAAAAAGGGAATATATATCTTTATCTCCTGTGCTATAGACGCATAACCACTATTGGAGTTTTGATTTACCAAGAAACACAATTCCTGTATAGAAAATGTATAAAAACACATTTGCATGCAATTAGATATGTGACTGAACTACATGTGGCTCCTTTCTTTAACCATTCCCCCATTACCATTCTATTTATCAATCTTGAATTTCTTTTTCACCAGCACATTGAACCAGAACGACATTGCGCTAATGACTGTACAAGCGGAGAGTAAAAAGTGATCTTTCTCTAGTAGCCTAAAAATTACTTAGAAGCATAAGAGTGATCAGAAGAACAGGTAAGGCAAGGCAAAACATTCAGAGGCAAAAGAGAATTTTTGGATATCTGTTAAGTAAAATGGAAGATTCAATGAAAAGAATTTGATATTGGAAAATAAAATATTTTTGAAAATATTTGAGAAATAAAAAAAAAAAGCCCAACAATCCACAATAAGATTGTTATATATGATGAGTTTCCTGAATTGTGTTCCAATCTTGAAAACATTCTAACTCTATACTTAGAGATAATTACTTCCATTATCTTTAAATAGCTATTTCTTATTCCTAGTTGAACCTCTTTAACATCATTACTCTCTATTAACACATTACCTCAACCTATACCGGTTGAATATGAATATCTATGAATAGATAATTCTTTTTAGAATCAAAAGAGAAAGTAGGCTGGAAGGGATTTCTGAAGGTTCCCTGCTCTAACAAATTTGTAGCGACACCGGACCCTCGGCTAGTTAAGTTTTGGATATCTCCTTATAGCTACTTGAAATTTCTTTTTCTGGAATTTGTACAACTGTCTCTCACTGTTTCACTGTTCATCTTTGAAAAGCTGGGCTTTATTTTCTCTTTTACTACCCTTCAGGCAGCTGGGGACAGTCATATGATCTTCTCGGCACTTTAAGCAAGAAATCCAAGTTAAAGAAATTCAGCTCTTTGATTTTCCCTTACACATCCCTTGTTTGGGTGGCCTCACCAAGAAATAGCCTGCCCTGAATGCCCTCTGGGGTTTCACTATATTTTCCCAGTTTTTCTAACCACATTACCCAAGTATTCACATGTAGGTTTCAATTGCCAAAAGGAAGAGTGCATCATGTTCACTAATGTAATGTTTGTTTCCACCTTGGTTTAATTGATAAATTAGAAAACATTTTCGCTATATAAGTTGATAAAAGAATACACTTTGAGACTTTTTCAAAACTGTTACAAGCAGATTTATATAAATTGATGAACTAGAAACTTCCTTAAAACACTGATTTGTCTGTTGTGAGACTATTCAGCATAGATCAGGCTCCACTTTTTTATGAGCACCTACAATTCCATTTCAATGCCATTTTGTGCTAGAGTTCAGGGTTTAAGACTAGATTTAAATAAAATTGAAGACTCAAAGCAGTTTCTTTCAATTTTGTTACCACTGAAGAACTGCTCTCTTTTTCAAAAATCATCCACACTAAACATCAGACAATTTGTTCCATTTAGCATGTCAAAAGTACTGTATGTTTACCTTTTGAGTGACAAAAATCAACCAGTATTTCTTGCTAGACTGTACTGCTCAATGGTAAATCACTCTTGAGATGACAACTGTCTGAAGTGACCATGGATCAAATGGACAAAATCATATGGAAGAAAACTAAGTATGTCTCTGAAGTAAAATATTTTATGAGATGGAACAATTTTTGCAAAAACACACTCATTCTACAGAAATAAAAGGAATGTATGAAAGGAACACCAATGTTCTCACAATATGTGTCTTGGGTGAAGTGGTTGAGCTAAAGGTAAATGTGCATTTAGATTTCTAAATAAGGAGCCTGAGTAATGTACTAATTGTTCCTTCTTGCTTAGCACACAACTTGGTTAAGGCTACAAGTTCTGTGTAATCTCTCTAAATGCTAACTTACCATGAAACAATTAAAAAGCAAAATATACTAATGGGTATATCTATTGAATAAAGTATAAACTTATTGACTTATATGTTCTCCTTGACTTGTAATCAAACATCTAACAAGAAACAAAATAACTTCTATTCCATACACAACGTTTCAGGGTAAGGGCAAAGAAGGATAGTGCATGGAGTTGAAAGGTCAATAATACATTAAAACCAATACTACTGGTAACATCTAATATGAATACTGTGTAGAGAGGTCCTTATTACATGTCCATAATCACGCCTGATATGGTGAATAACCTTGTTCTACTTTTCACTGTGAGGATTAACTGAACTAATACACAAGGCAGGAACACTGAGGACATTATTTATGATTATTTTTAGGAACAATTACTTGGAGACTTGCTACATATTTGTGGTAACGTTTAAAATAAATGTAAAAAGCTGCACTGATGCTGCTGAATAGACTAGGCTCAGAATAACTACATCCTACTGCAGTTTATTAATGCTACTTCCACTTTCTTCTCCATTACCAGTAAGTCTGTCTCATCTAATTCCTGCATTTTGTCCTTCTGGCATCATTCAAGTTTAGAATTCATAATATACTACATTGCATCAACTACATTAAGTCTTCAACAAGATAAATTGTTAGAAAAACTGTTAGAAAAAATGTTAGAAAAACTGTTAGAAAAAATGAGCAAGACAAAGTAAGAATAAATCATACTTAAAGCAGGTGAGGGTCTGAGGTAAGACAATGAAAATATAAAAGTCTGCAGAGTTCTACATTAAAATCCTGCCTTTTAAACAGTATTTGGTAAAGAGAAAAAAAATGAACCCTCCTACTTTAAAATTAAATAATAGAAGACATGTTATTTAAAATAAGTTCATAATTTTGCAATTAGCCATTCCGTGAAGCTAATGACATAAGAACAAATAATCTTGTAATCCAGTTGTGATGTCAAAATCACCTACAGTTTCAGGATTTGCACTGCATTTAGGAGTGCAATTATACCATCTATTCTGTTGCTGATGCAACATAACTGGAAACCTTGACAGGTTCAGGGTCATGACATTCCTTGTGGGAAAGGCTGTCATTTTTTTTTTTTTATGCATAAATAGGTGTCACACAAACAACTGCTACCAAGGTATCAGGTGTGTAAGACAGACTCTGTGCAACCACATGCAGCCATTTTTGCATCAGGTTCTAGCTTCTGTATTCAAAACAATGTATCAGGAAACCACCTTCTGTATTCAAATCTTCAATTGATGGAATATTCATTTAATTTTTAAGAAAGCTGTTGCAGGCATTAGTTATCTGCTTTCAGCTTTAACTAACAGATTTCATGTCTTTTACTTGTAAAACTGAAGATTTCTCCAGCTGTTTGGAAATAGTTTCTAGACCTCTCTCTTAAGTGATCACTTCATCCTTTCTGATTAAATAAATGGTTAATTCCACCAGTGCAAGGCATGCTGTTTAACTGTATGTCATTTTTACAAAACCTTTCCTGAAGTACAGACATGATTGTGATAAAGCACTTCAGGAACAGTCTCACCAGTGTAATTTGCAGAAGCAATATTGCCTCATTTAACCTTTCTTACATTCTCCTACTTAGGCAACTTTCCAAAAAGAAACCTTAAAAAAGACATTCCTTCAGCATAAATTAATTCTACCAATACCCACATACCTCACGTAGCTGTTCCACAAGCTCTCTCTCTT
>NW_016690228.1:1833217-1841014 GCF_001604755.1 Lepidothrix coronata | reverse complement strand
CTGCTCCATTTTCCTTCGAATTGTAAATTGTGGGTCTATCGATTCCAAATTTCTTTGTGGTCTTAAGAACACTACAATTTTTAGAAAGAGAGATTTTAGTTTAAGAACGAATACTTTGATTTATTTATTTCTAAATGAAGCAAAATCCTTAGGCACTACCTCCAGCAAAAACTGTTAGAAAATTTGTTTGTCCTCAGGAGGACAGTAAAATCTGATTTCGGATTACAATCATGAATGGTATTTTTTGGATATTGCTCTGGACAGCTTCCTGCGCCATCAATGGAGTGGATAATTTCTGAACCAAATCTTAATCTCAGTGGGCAAGTTTTATCATATGATTAAGCATCAGCACTGTCCCTTAGAGAGTCTGATCTGTACAAAACTCTATCTTAACATGGCAGGAAACACCTCCTATTCTTTTAAGTAGAACTCTCTCCTACAAGACGCTGAATTGTGTAACAAGCTGTGACAAGCTTCCTACACAGAACAAAATGCTTACTAGATAGGGTTATGTTAAAAAAAAACCAACAAACCAATAAAAAACCCCACCACTCAGCAAACAGATTAATGTAGGCAGACTTAGCCATTCAGTAACTCCGCCTACATTAAAACACTGTATAGCAAATGTTACAGTGCACAAAGTCTTTGCAGTACTGCTTCCCACCAATCCTATCAACTTTATCACTTTGCCCACATATAGTTCCTTGAAATAATTACATGACATTTCCGCACATATGCACCTCTACACTTCCATTTTTGTGGTCAATGACTGTTTTGAGCGGTTTGGAAGAACAAGATGTACGGTCAAAATGCAACCATCATCTGTTTGCCACTTTGCCATTTTGCTTCAGAAAATGCAACTGTCCCATGTTTGCCATTCAAATTATAGGCCAACTAGATTATTATGGAAAATTATACTGCTCGAAAGAAAGAAGTGTTTTGTATCACTATTTTCACGCCTCTCTCCTGAATGCAACATGAAACCCTGAGTACCAATTAATGGTGTGGAAAGCACAAAGCCTAGAAACCTCTGGTTTTATATACAGCTACTGCACAGTCTCAATTTTGTTAATTTAATGCCATTATTGAATTTCTAGGACAATTTCTAGGTCCATAAGTAATGGGACAGAAGAGAGGTGCCTTTTGTTTCCTAAAAGGCACATCAATTGGAAGTGTAAGAACTGCTAATAGCACCTACTAGAGGAGTGAAAAAAGATTAATTACTCTTAACTGTAGGAAAGGTACACATGGGTGCAATCACAATCATAGTTTAAAACTTTTCTCAGGCAATTGAAATTTGCTACATCTATTAAATCAGTAATTTCTGGAATGCCATATTAAAGGCTATTTGTTAAACCAAGCTCCTTTTAAATAAACACCTAAATACTACAGTTTTATCTTAGTAAACTATTCTTTTTGATGTCACCAGAAATCCCACTGGCAGAGTGGGAGTGTGTCCTGTAGCAAACGTGCTAGACTGAGAACTACAGATAGTGACTGCAGCTCAGTTCCCTTCTCCAAGTGGACTACACGTCTTCATCAGTGTCACCATTCAGAAGGATCTACTCGCAGGTGCACACATCATAAATAAAGACTTCCATTGTGCTGACCTCCCACACTTAGCATGAGACTAGCAGAGCCATGCCTACAGATGCAAGAGGTCCACACTTGTACTGATGTTTAATCTTTGCCTGTGTAGACGGCAAACTGCATGCTTGGAATTGAATTCTGTATCCAAAGTACAGTGTATCAACAGATCTGTGCTTCCTAACATTTTGTAGAGAGGCTACATACAACTGTGACTGCACATACCCAAACATACAAAGGCTGTTAAAAGACTTACATATGGTGAAAAATATATAAAATGTTATTTACTAAAGTACACAGTTTAGTATGGCCACAATAACAACAAAAAAAAATCAAATCCCAAGTTTTCAAAGCACAGAAACTATTCCAAGTGCAGCCTTCTATTAAACTCCAGGATTGTACTGTGTTAAAGTTTCTGTATAAGCAACTCTGTAATAATTTATTGGAGACTGCTCCTAAATTTTTTAGGGGTGAAATAAAAATCTCCTATCACATTTATTAAAAACTGTAGTTGCAATTTCTAAGATTTTCTAGTTCACTGTACAACTCTAATCATCTGAGCTTTGCTGGCTCTGATGGATGAAATACATCTAGATAAAATGCTTGCAGAGTAATAACATGTTTAAATGGTATTCAAAAGCCACTGTAGCTTTATCATCAGTAGCAACATTTCAAATGATTCTCTACAAAAGCATTAGTTCAGAATTATGTTCTATTTTCACAGAATCAGAATATTATTACGGTCTTCATTCAGTTTGGCCACAGCTGCCCTTGCTTAAGCCTTTGCAAAGTCAGTATGAATGTTCCAAGACCCACTTCCTTCCAATTTCAGACTACAACTGTCTGTTACCAAAAACTATCAGCATTACTTTGTCATTTCCATTCTTGAAGGAGACATACATTCATCCACAAGGAAAAAAGCAGATTAATCCCAGGCAGCGAGAAGCTACAATTTTTTTATTTCTCAATAAAAAAAGCTTAATTAATTAAAACCCAAAACTTAAAAAAAAACACACTCAAAAGCATTAGCTGTAAAGGTTTCCATTATACACTGAATTTAAAGAAAAATGTTCTAATACAGGAAGTTTTGGCAGTCCTGAATGTTGCTTGCTTCTCAGCACTACACGTATTTTCCAGCAAGGGGAGCCCATACCTCACACACACACCTGAATGTCTACTTTTTACTCTTTTGAAGAGTGAGTTTCTGCTTTTTGAACCCATGGCCAACCCATATTATTCTGTAGTGCTTGTTCCAATAATTTTTTTAAGAAGTATTTTGTACAAGTTTCAACAAGTTAGATGTGTAATAGTTAATAACACAATACATATTCAACATACCACAGGCAAGGACAAGCTTTCTTGTGAAAATTTTCATTTCTGTACTGAGTTCCAACGCACAAAGGTGCACTATTAATTGCACATAAAGGAATTTAGTGTCCTAAGTACTTAGTCTGACAACATTATCCTTCAGGTAAACCACAAAATGATTTAACCTGACTCTAAAACTAAATGACAAAAAGAAGGCTGGACTAATGACCTGCAGAGATGAAGTCAGGTCAAAAGTTTATAGCTATATTTCTCTTTGATTGATTTATTCACTCTAAATTTAAATAACAGAAAGGCAATAACCCAAATTAAAAAAACATGTAGTTGTAAAAGTCATTTTCTGTTGTAACTTCCCAAGGTAATAAACACTAATATTTGCATTTGGCTTAAGATGTGAATGACAGGAGGTATCTATCCGTGCCAAATGCACAAGCTAGTCTGTGTTACTCCTTTCATTTAGAAGAGTAAACCAGTAACAAATGTAGATTAACAGAGATCAAGTGCTGCACTAATAGAACCACCTCAAGGTTTCTCTGTTAGAATATTCATCAGCAAAATGTCAAGTTAGTGTCGTATCATCATCCTAATTTAAGTTTTTCAACTTCCCAGTATCAATTCTTATAGTCCACACTTATTTCCTTTATGGAGCTGATTCCTTACACACGCTGCCTTCTATGGTTTTATAATCAAGAACGCTGTGGCAAATAGCAAATATTGTCAACTAATGAACTGAACTAAGAACGAAACATCTGCTGTGATGGAGCTTCAGTCCTTAAAGCATTTAAAGTCTGGGGTGGTACAAGTGTGACTTCCAGAGTGGCATCTGAATGGTCACACAGGAAAGTTTCCTTAACAGTAAACTAAATGTTGGCATTTATCATTCAATATTTGTGGTCTTGATTTCAATCTGAAACTTTGGACAGTTTCACTACCTTCTAAACACTCTTCTAATTTAGGGTACCTGGAAAAAACAGTCATATTTAAAAAAAAAAAACAAAAAACAACAAAAAAAAACAAACCCAAAACATCTGCCTATCGAATAGTTACAATGGGTTTAATTGTCTGACAATTGACTATTGATACAGTATAAGATCCTGATAGCCCAAACATGGCCCACTTGCAAATTAGTGCCATGACTTTACATACCATGGCAATAAGACCCTGGAGAAAAAGAAAACAAAAGCAGCAGCAACAAAGTCCTCTAATGTACCTGATTTTCACTATGAACAGAAGTTTGACAGTGTATTAACAGTTTCTTTTGGACAGAAATCACTATTTTTGCTTGGCTGATTTTTTCAACTTTGTTTCTTCAGATATACTTCTTCTAGTTAAGTTAGTTATGCACCTGCATCAATAAATGCAGATGGGAGTAGGATATTTTAATAGTCAGTATCTACAAAAAAAAAGTAAAAGAAGGGTAGAAAAATTAACTGCTGTTTGAGTACAACTTTTATAAACTCTGGAAAGTAATGCAAGCAAATAAACCTACACTAAAAATAGTTCTTGGAGTGTATGTGAAAAGTTGTTTTGCCAGACTTGAAAACAGTGACACTCTTCACTCATTTACTTTCAACACTACATATTCTACAGTAAATTAACATGCATCCTCTGAGGTATTTAGTCTTATAGACATTCCCTGAAGAGTAGTGTCTTTCATCCTTAGCCACATGGGGCATTTGCCATATATTCATGTTTCTGAAAACACAAAATTAAGTAAATTATATATGGAACACCTACCATTGTCACTGTCTCCTTCAGATGGGATACTGTAGCTAAAGTTGTCCCATGTTTGTGCCTGTGTAAGTGTGTTGAAGGAGATAGGAGGAAAACTGAGGGATGGGTCTGTTGGAGGGGAGTGATAACCAGTCCAGCCATGGGGGGTATAAGGACCGGAGGTGGGATAAAAGTGGGCAGCAGCATTTCATATATGGCATTAGGATTGTATGGTAATGACAAAGATGTAATTCAAAGGTGATTAATACAAAATGCATAAATTTTGAGAAAAGAATGAAAGATGGTGCAGGATAAAAAGAATGAAGAGTTAAATGTTAGTATTTGCAAATCATACATTATATGTGCAGTTAAGCCTGTTAAGCTTAGCAAAATCATTGTAACCACAGCACTTCATACAACTTGTTTACAAACAAGTTTTAAGAAAGAGTACCCATAGATTCTACATAATAGCCTCATAAAAGCCTTGACTCTGAATCAGAATTTATTGCTCTGAGTAAAGTCAACACCGGTAACAGAACACAGATTTATGGGAAATGACAAACAGTCTTCAATTATGCTGGCAATCAGGATTCTCGCTATTTTCCAAAGTACACAGATAATGCAGTTAGAGAAGAAAACAAATGGAAAGAATAAATATCCAGATATTAGAAAAACAGTAACTAGCACTCAAATGAGGGAAAATACTGTCAAGTTTTAATGACTTTTATGTGTTCCAACAAACTTGAAATACAAGCATGTCCAGCACAGATACTATCATTGTGCTTCAAATCCTCTACAAGCTCCCAAAGCTGAAGACACTAGATTCACAAGTAAGAATATGCTATATAAACAGTTGCAAGGGAACAACTTCTCACTTCAGAATACAAACTGCTTTATGACTTTGAGGTTTGTCAGTGCTTGTTTCAATCTGACAGTACAAATTTGTTTGTCTGTGTTGCTGTCACCTTGTTCAGCAGAAAGTAAGAAAAACAGTGACCTAAAAATGGCACAGAACAAAAGCAAAAAATATTCTTGATTGCAAGATGTATTAGTATCCGTTCAGACTGGAAGGTCTGGCATATTAAAGATACTGTGGCAAGACCTTGGCAACTCTCAATTTCAGTCATTCTGAACATTTTAATCAATTGATGAATGAAGGAGGTAGATTTCAAATTTATTAGTTATTTCAAATGGTTCCTTTTCAAGGACCAAAAGCACTTCCCAAGAGCAAACTATGGTTCTAAGAAAACTGGTAATTATTGTTTCTTTTCAATAATATTTTTTAAGGTTTTCAAAATTAATGTGAATTTGAAAAGTCCACACTCTATGAAAGTATTTAAAATACTTTCGGGAGGAAATAACTTGAAAAATTAAAAAAAAAGGCTCTCTCTTTTACATTCTATGTAAACATCTGACCCTTGAAAAGAATCTGTCGAGAAATCTAAACACATTCATTACCTTTCAAAACTTTTTCTTTGGGTACTTAGGGTTCTTTCTGTCAGCCATCAGATATGAATTTTCCCAATGTTTTGCCTAGTTTTAAAATGAAAAATAAAAGGACCTTCAGTCCTGAACACATATCAGTATGTACTAACACAGAAGTTTAAGCCACTGTGGTTTATCCTCTGGACACAATTCTAGTTGTGCGTGTACTTCAAAAAAACTGGAATCCTTACCAGACATAGAACAGTTTACTTTCACCTTTCCAAGAGACATAAATCATTATGAAATGATGAGGATGGGGGAAAGTCAAGTAGAAAGCAACATTCATTTAAAATAGATGAAAATAAACACAGTGAAAATAAACTCTCAAATTCCTGAAAAAATACGGCTGCATATATTTTCATTGAAAATTTGCCACTATTTTTTCCACAGAGCATGATGTACGCATTTTAGTTAGAACACTTCAATGTTGTGCAATCTTGCACATGGTTTTAAAAGATTTATAGAAGCAACTAATTCAAATGTAAGCTCTAATGAAGTTAAGTTTAACTTCATTAGAGCTTACATTTCCAATGAGTTTTAACACTTCACCTAAGGCCATGAAGAACTTAAATGAAAAAAGCTATTAGAATAAACTACAAACTAAGCTGAAAAACTTTCCTAGATCACAGAAATGCTGGACCTCTACACTAGTTCAGGTCTAGGGCAATAAAGCAGTATATAATTAAGAAGTGCAAATTCTGACAGTGATAGGATGGTTCAAACTCACAAAACTTGCACAAAGTTTTAAAGGAAACATGAAGAAACTAGAGACCTGGCAAACTAATCAGCTTTAAAAGGAAAACCATGCCAGTATTTTCTGTCATGCACTTTTATCTGTATATTTTTTTAGGTATTAGCAAAAAAAATTTTAAAACTATTTTTAAAGCAATTCTATGGTGGGAGCAGAACAGGAAACAATATGAAGCTTTACTATGCCTTTGCACGGCTTCATTTTGTTACGTGGTACTACATAGCTAATATACTGTATTTTTATGTGAAGTTGGACCTAAAGTTTTACTATTACCATGTTCCCCTATTTTACCTTGCTGTAAATTTAAGTTAACATGACTGAAACTGTATGTGATCGGGTGACTGTTGCATCTGACATGGAAAAGAAAATAAGTTCAGATTATCAAGTTTACTGCAACCCATACTGTGACCAAAAGACTACAGTATAGTATATACTATACTGTATAATACTATAATTCTATAGTGTTGGTATACTCAAAGTTATTAAAATGTATGAACTTGAATTAGTATAGTGCAGAAAATGAGCAGGTTCTAACCAACTGACTTTGGTGTTCACTATACACAGGCTATACACAGCTGCCATATAATTGGGAAAGAACTGTAGGAGTTGTGTACACCTTGTCTTGCATGATATGACTTGAAAGTTTTGTTGCAAAGGACTGCAGCACATTACAATCCTGTCTTTCTAAAAATTCTCTCAAAAAGAGTCAATAGGCTATTTTGCCCTGACCTATTACAGTCATTAAGTATAGGAAATCTTGGCACACTGATACAACCAAGATGTGGAAGCGCACATTAAACTATCAAGAAGTCATGGTCTTGCATACTCTCCAACAAAGCTGCTTCCAGTCCCTGCAGCAGATTTCACTGGTGGCTCAGAACACAGGCCACATCCCATGAAAGCAGCAACATGGCACGGGCCTGTTTGCTTTCACA
>NW_016690228.1:1722234-1833207 GCF_001604755.1 Lepidothrix coronata | reverse complement strand
GCTTTCACACATCTTCTCCTAACAGTGTCATTGCAATGTTGCCACTGGACTAAGCGGTATTACTCAATGTTTCATTTTCAACAAATCCTGAAAAGACTCATTTGCTCATCATTTTTGTACTTTCATAATTTAGATATATATGGAAATAACATCATCTCTAAATCATCAGGACAAAAATTGAGCTAGAGTTTAACATTCCAACAATCTAAGCAATGCAATTGAACAGATCTGTCAAACTGTGTTTCATAACTACATGAGAAACTTAAGAGTATCTTCCTTCATAAAAAAGGTTGGTTCAGTACCATTTTCCTTGCCTTTTAGCACTTAACCCCCCCCCCAAAAACACAAAAACCCCCACCAAATCTATGGGTACAATTTCATAAACATTCAAAAAGCTAAATTGTTGCCATTGTTGTCAAGGTAATTTGTTATGGAAACTACAAGCTTGTAGTGGTTTAAGAGCACTTGCTTAAAAGCATTTGTGGTGAATGCAAGAAATCAGAACTACAGTCTTAGGATGCTGAAACATACTGAAAAATCTATAGTTACTCTTTAGAGGAGATGTGAGATGACTTAGCAATACTGACTACCTCAGAACAGAGACTGAGTTAATCATGTTTTTAAAGGAAGCTGTTATCCAAGTTCTCAAATACATATATATGTTTGGGGTTTTTTTGTTGTTTGCTTTTTGGTTGTTTTGTTTGCTTTTAAATAAACTGCTGTTTGTCACAAAGACTGGTGGTTACCCAGATTTAGTGTATTGCAAATTCATTAAACTCGATGAGGTAAAGACCTGATCTTCCCATAATGCTTGATCTTTACACAAGCATAAATACTGAAAGACTCAATGCAGGGAACAATTTTCAGAGCAATGTATAAGTGTCTTCCAAACAATTATTCAGATACATTATTCAACAAAATCTCAACTCTATCACTACATACCAATCAAGCAAAACTTATTTCAATTAGTATGTAGCACAGATGATAAATATGTATATACATATAAAATACATATCATTAGATACAAACACATATTTTTTAATGTATACACATATAATTTTATAAAAAATCTAATTTATTAGTAAGGGATGAAAATTGATCCATATATAATATGCCAAATACATACTTCTTACAAATTTAATCTTGATTCAAACCTACAAAACTTTAAAATGTTCTGATCTTCTGATTGTTGTACAGAAAATGTTACACTGTTGCCTTCTTAAGGGAAAAAAATAGAGACATCTAATAAAAACACAGATGTAAAGAAACCCCAAACCAGTACACACAAGTTGGTCAATTTTCTTTCCCACATTACCTGATCGTGGCTTCAGGCCAAAAGGGATTGTGGTGTTTGTAGTAGGAGACATTGCTGGACTTTTATCCTTATTCTGTGTAATTCAAGAACATAAATCAAAATAAGAGTAACATCCAGATTTTCTCACAATATCTGACTATGTAAAATGCAAAAGTTTCTGCATGCTACAACTCCACCATAATCTGATTACAATATAGCCCCAAACTTTGACAATCTCCCTTTTTTATTGTGCCCTATTCCTCTCCTGGAAAAGATGAGTTTCTGACAAAAGACAGCAAGATACTCCCCCTAGTTATAGATAAGCTCAATTATTTCTCAGTTTTCTCCCATGTCATCACTTGGCTCCATCAAATATACATTTTGCAGCAGAGTACATTTAGAAAAAGAAAGCAAAGACGTGTTTTTTCCCTAGATACGTTTGTTTCTTTCAGAGAATTAGTTACCACTGTGCATGGTATTTACCACGCAACATTGAATTTCTCCATAAAAAGCAGAAAAGGAAAAATTAAGCATACACCTCAGAGCAGGATCACCCTTGAGCCTAAACTAGGCTAAGAGTTGCAGCAGGAAGAATGGAGCAGCAACATCCGGGAGAAGGTGAGGTATAATCATCATACCACTAATGGTAACACAGAAGAAGTCCTATGACTGAACTCCATAATAGGAATCCCATTTAAAAAGTGATTCCTCTGGGAGCTGGGAACTATATAAGTCCCATCACCAAGACTGGTGGAAGGTGCCTGGGTGCTCATGAATTTGCAAGATGCTCATGCACAATTATATGTGCAATGTAGAAGGAGAAGCCCTATTTCTGCAAAAACAATATGAAGAGAAAAAAAAAATCTCTGTAAGGAGCTCCATACAGTTTCCCTTTTTTGATCTTCTGATGAGATTGGAACCATGTAAGCAACAGATTCAATAAAATCAGACTCTCCTCTGAAACCTAATAAAGGTTGAGAGTTGACACAACTCTGCAAAAAGAAATTACACTGAAATTAACTGAAACTCTTGTCAAACAAGGAAGAATTAAAAACAAAAAAATATTAAAAAAAGAAAATGTGTCAGAATGGAGAAAATATTAAAAAAACAAATGTTTTATACTAAACTACATAACTCAGAAATAAGCTTATCAGAAAGTGTATTTTTATATGCTAGTAAATCCTTAAGATGACAAGAATGAACCACAGGTCAAACAAGCCCCATATCCATTTCTGATGAGTTCAGTCATATATTCTGTGATATTCAGTTACATTTCATTTAGTATATGAACCACTCATATAAAATATATGAGAGACAAACAAATGGCACTAGCATCTTACCTCATTGTGAGAGGTCTGTCCACTTGTATTCCAAACAATTAGATCATTCTGCATGTTTGGAAAGATAAAAAAAAAAGAAAAGAAAAAACTATTTCAGAAACTATATTAGTGATACAACACAATGGGGCATTTTACTCATGATAGTCAGATATATTTTAATACCCAATTCTTTTTTTCACTGAAACCATTAATTTGCATAAATAATAAATATTATTGCTATTGCAAGGCAAGCAACACTTTAAAAAAACGTGGAAATTATTCACACAGATTTGTCATTAACTTTTTAGCTTCAATACTAAGGGTTTATAACTGTATTTGTAAGACTTTAATGTTTGTTGGTTAAAATGCAGCAAACAATTTTGTTTCACATATTTTTTAACTAAACTACCACCAAGGTTTAGTATGCAAATATACATTTTTAATACATATTTGAGGAGAGAAGTATTGCATAAGCAATTAATTTTATAACTGCAATGTAACATACCTTTTGTTACCACTTCTGCCACAGTTATATTGGAAACATGTACATCACATTAATAAATATGAAATAATATCATTAATTCAGCTTCAATCATAACTTAGCAGAAACACAGCTGGCATAAGTAAATTATAATTCAATTCAAAACAATTTCCTTAGGACAAAAGTTTTTTTAATAGATAAAAAATGTAGATAAGATAAAAGAGAGCATTTGGAACACTGGATCCCAAGAATCACAGAGCTTTCCAAAAGCCAGCAAGATGGGAAGGAAGATTACACACCCATTTTGCTTCATAACCTTTCCTGGCCACTTTTCAAGCTTAAAAAAAATTCCTCAGCTTTAGACATCTTTCCTAACATTATCTCAACCACTGTATTACCTAGAATAAACAGAAAGAAATCTTACT
The DNA here is from genome assembly GCF_001604755.1 of Lepidothrix coronata. Lineage (NCBI taxonomy): Eukaryota > Metazoa > Chordata > Aves > Passeriformes > Pipridae > Lepidothrix > Lepidothrix coronata. Next base: position 1,829,688 of record NW_016690228.1, on the reverse strand, counting down.
CATCTGATCCCAGCCAGCTCTACCTGGGGACTTGCATGCTTGAGCACTTCTGTGCTAGTCAGAATTTTGAATTTATGCTGAATTTAATTCATTTAGTAACATAAGTAGCAACACAAGTGCTTACTGTACTGCAAAGAACACAGTATGATTAAAAACTTGGTCCTGCAGGAAGTGTTTCCATGTCACAGAATGTGCCTAGTACTTTCACCTGCATAATACAATTCATATCAGGCCCCACAGGTGTTTAGAAAGATTTTTCTTCAGTGGTGTATCCTTGTTAAACAGTTCATTAAACTACAGAGAACACACATACTTTGACACTGAATTAGCCTTATCTGTTCATCTCAACAAGCAATAAGAACTGTTCCAAATAAAATGTGGTAAACCCAATGCACAACGATACAACAAAGGAGATTAACCAACTCAATTTTTTTGACATTTTAAAGAAAAAGCAAAGACAAAATTCAGATTAACAAAGTCACAAGGTTATCGTAGGAATAGTTGACAGTAAAGATGATGACACATAAAAATATTTGAAAGGCATCAACATAAACCAAAATACAATAGATCACATTAATGTACTACCAATATAAACAGCATGTTCTGTAATTTTGTTCTCACAATCTTCTTGCAAGAGCAATCACAAAAATCCCTATATAGCAAGTTCTGAAGTAATAATATATTCCTCAAATATTTAAATTACGGTTTTTTGCAGTTCTTTATTTCTGGACCATTGCAATGTACAGAAATCTTAAAAAATTTTTTAAACTTTAAAACCATCATCTCAACCTATAAACAGTCTGCTTGCAATATTAAACACAATAAAAATACTGCTGCTAATAAGAAGTTAGACGCTTATATAACTACAAGAATATTTGGGGTGAGGGCAGAAGAGGAATCAGGTATTTCATTTTCTCGAAGATATAACTTTGAGGTGACATTTTTTTCCAGGGGAATGCAACCACTGCAACTACTATACTTCATATTGGGCAAAAATACTTTTATTAATTGTATTATATCCGTTCCTTCCTAAGACATAGGTCTTAATCAACTTTCCATTTACAGTCAAACCTTGAGATTCATGGTAAGGCAAAAAAACACCAAAAAACAACAAAGCCAGACCAATCCCCCAAATGGGCCTAAACCCATTATCCCCATACATAAATTGACAGAATGCAAAGATCCATGCCAAATGTTTCCACATTTATTGCATCTAGACACCTCCATACCTGACTCAATGACCATTTTTCACTGTGTTCACAAGTTCTCGCTTCAGGCTTTGCTTTCTCCATAATCAACTCCCTCCTCCTCTGAAATTCTAGTTCCTCTTCAGCATTTTCTCTCTGTAAGATGAATAACTCTTCAGACTGTGCACCACTGGAAATAGAACTATTTTTTTTTTTTTGCAAAACATTACCTTAAAATATTTCTTACAAATACTGTGTTGAAAAGCAAACAAAGAAGTAAGCAGATACTACATAATTACAGTTCCAGTGCTAATGGATAGATAATGTAAATCTAAAACTACTTCATAAAGAATACCAGTCCACCGGTCAGCATACTGAAAAAATAATAAGCTGCATATATCACTCTATAAAACTCCAAAAATATACTTCAGATAGTGTCTGTAACTACAGGACAGTACTCCGGAAAAACACTAATTGCTATTTCACAAAATATTTTGTGGTTATTCTTAATGAATGCACTGTTTTCTTAAACCAGAAGAGGGAGATGGGGGGATCAGATGGTAGACAAGGATGCATAACTGAACTGGCATACATGACAATTACACACAGGAGCAGGGAAACTACAATGAAAAAGTAACCGATAAACCCAGAAAAATTTTACATATACAGATAAAAAAACACTCACACAAACAATTCTATAAATATGCTAAAGAAAAATGAGTTCTGTCCTCCAGCCTACTAGCTTTGTCCCTTCCTTACTTGGTAGATTATTAATTGCTGAAATTGTTGGTTCATTTCCTGTCTTTCCCCCCAAAAACATTTTGTAATAATACACTCATTAACATACCTGACCAAGGGAAGACATCTCCATCTGTATTTGACCACTATGTATGAAGATAAACAAATGGAAATATGTAATTCATTATGTAGCAACTTGGATATGATGCATCTAACAAATGCATTATTTTTTTTCTAAAGAAGCTATATAAACACGCTTTACTGAAATTCTAAATCTGTTGCTGGTTCCATGGGATACAGATTCGCATCACTGCTCTCTGAAGTATCTATGCTAAATCTGCAAGGTTTGAAATAAAAACATTGCCCTGGGATATAGCTTTTGCAACCATTCTGTTTAGCACTTAATTTCAAACAAATGGATATGTGAAATACTTTTGTAGTCATGGTTTTAGCCTGTTCAGTGTTATCTCTTAAGAACTTCTGAAAGTGTCTCCTGATGCTTCAGTTCAGCAAAGCCACTTTAATGTTCTCATCTGCAAATATCACCCTGAGCAATGGCTTGTATCAAAACAGGACCTGTTTACTACCAACAACCATGCCATTATCTGTAGATTTCTGTATCTGACCTCTAGCACCCATTGTCCAAATGGAAGCCACAGACCTGGTTAGATATTCACATTTAATTTGCTCTTGCAGTGCATGAGAAAATGAAAGAAAGTAGTAAATATAGGAAAGGGAATATAGAAATACGAAGCAAACATCTGAAAATATTGTAAGAGAAGACTGAATCTGAAATCTTTTTCCTTCCTAGAACTGAAATGCTGCTTATGTGCACATAGAGTATGCAGATTTGAAACTCTGCAGAACACTGAAACAATAGTTACAGGACAAGCATTTTACAAGTTTAATAATCATACCCATTAGTAAAAATATTACATGATTAGCCATTTTTAAAAGTCTCATTTCGAATTTACTGTAGTCTTACTAATGAAAGCACACCTGCATGTGATAGGAAAACAGAGTTTCTGTATTTTATTGACCTTTCTAATTTTATAAAAAACCCTAAATATGTAGGATATACTGGAGCAACATTTGGAAACAAAAATCAAAATGACAATAGGCTAAAAATTGGAATTTTTTCACTGTTGCTTTTTCTTCAAACAAATTTTTTCCTTTTTTAACTACAAAACTCTTCCCACAAGGTAATAAGCCTCATACGATATGCAGAAGCAATGATACTAGGAAGCTATAGGAACTAAAGAGATTTCCTAATTTGTACAATATTTTATTAAGCAAAAATACTTCTGATTCAAGTATTCATTATATGATTCAAGAATTCAAGTGTTCTTTACATGATGCAAAATAAAGCCAGCTAACTGTGTCTCTAGAAATACTAAGAGGAGCAAATTTCTGTCCTAAAAGCACAAAGGTCTGCTAGGTGAAAATCAGTAACAAAACAGGCATTTCAAGTAAAGAACAGTGTAGTCACAAAAGCAAATAGCTGTGGTGAACTGGTCAAGGGAGGAAAGAGAATCAAGTATACTTAAGACTGGAAGTGACAAAGAGGTTTCTAGTCTTCAGAGAAATGAAGCTGTAAACCAGCTACCTCATAGAAGTAAGAATTAAACTGAACTTATCATTTTCTGAAGGTCGTTACACAAAGAAAAGCAATAGCAAGCATCTGGACAGAACTGCCTACACCACTATTGTTAGACTTTTCCAGTAGGGCAAGTATTTGTTTTCTTTTAAATACTTATTCCTTTGCTTAGCCACAAACTCAGAGTCATTCCACCTTGACTTCAGCCTCTTAAAACAGGCACCTAAATTATAAAATCTTGCCTTCTGTAGTCAGGGGAAGTCTAAATAGATTACTCAGCCTCTCCTCTTTCTCCTCTGGATTTCAGAAGACTAAAGAAACTCCACCACTAATTCAGGTACCTCATTTATGTGCTCCATTGAACTGGGATGAAGATGGGCCAGAAGACCTTCTCAGTCCAACAAAATACACCAACCATGAGTAAGAGGAAAATTTATATTCTCTAAAAGAACGTGAAAATCCTGGACAAAACATCAGAATATTACAGTAGTGTACATGAGATGAATGCCTAGGGGTGTCCTCATCTCTAATTTTAGGTTTCTCTTATACTTGAAATCTGCTTATTTTACTGGAAATCTTGTCTAGATACTCAGAAAGAGAATGCAAGTTTCCTTCTTAACTATCTTGCACACAGTGCTATGCTAACAAAGCACTTCATAACTCCAGAAAACTTTATCAATTGTCAGTTAAAAGAGTACTCTAAAGTAATTAATAAAATTTTAAAATATATTACATTAACACATCAGCTATTGTAAGCATACCTGTTGGAATCTTGTAATAAATCTACTGCTTCTCTTAGTTGTTCTATCATTGCTATATCAATAGTTTGTTCTTCTGATAAATTTAGTCTATAACAAAAAAAAAAGCATTCAAAGAAAAGGTATAACAGCAATTATCAAGGGTAGTCTGGATTTCAGTTTGTGAGCTGCATCTTCCAACTGGCATGCAAGCACTATAGAGAGAGAAAAACAGCCTCTCTGCACACCAGTATGTGCTGAATTTATGAAAGATTTTCTTCTGAAAAAGCTCTCCAACACTTCACCCTTAAAAAATCCTCTCAACCTAAGACATACATAAACAAACAAATTTGATGAACTAAAACTTTTAGCATTCAATAAAATAGAATGTATTCTAAAATTGAAAATTTATTTACCAATATTTGACTCTTAACTGCACTCATCACATGTATTAACATGAACAGTATTAACATAAACACAATGAATTTTTTTTAAAGGCCAGCTTGCTTTCTTTTGCTTTTCAACATTTGTAATTCTTTTTGGGGTTTAGAAGTATTATCTCCTATTAGTTCTGCCAGTAAGGCTATTTTAGAAAGTACTTCTTTCCTTCCTTCAGTTTTCATTGCTGCATCATTTAGGACTACACTGTTCTGATAAGTGACAACTTCACAGTACACTGCCATGTTAAATTCCCTTTTCTTATGCATTCACCCCAGCAACTGATGTTCACTTGTTCTACTCTTGAATTAATATCTATGAGTTAATGATTGCTCCACGGTTAAAATTATGATAAAAGAAGAAAAAAAATGGAGGGATGTTTTCCAATTAAATCGATTTTTTAAATGCACATTACATTTAAATCTTACAAGTTCTGATAAAATATTTTGTTACCAATGCCTTTAATAAGCTAAATATCAAAATATCTAATAAAAAAGCTTGCATTCTACATAGTATTAGTATAGTATAGTACACCATTGTATGCACTATTGGTGCATACAAATTAATTAGTTGTAATATAACATCCACTCTATTCAGCAATAATACGTAAAACATTGAGCACACACAAAGTGAAAGGCTATGCATTTGTCATGCCTCCAAGTCTACAAAATTATTAACTGACAAGGAAATATCAGTTCTGGTCAAACTAATTAAGTGACACAGCTAATTACTTATAGATACATAAAAAATACTCACATTTCGTCTGTTTGCCATTGTATGTCCTCTTCTATTCTCAATAATTCATCACACTCCGCTGCTCTGCTCTGTAAGCAGACAAAAGCGACAATGAGAACTGAACTTTGCAATTAAGTAGGCAGATAAATTTTGCTTTCAGACTCTGCACTGACCTAATTTATGTAACAGTTTAGGTTGGTTACCTGAAGCAATTCAATGCTTCCACTCCACTCCTTCCTTTACCCCCTTCTAAGATACTGATTACAAGATCTTCTATTCACTCTTCAGATTTTATTGAGGTCAACAGCCCTCACCCTCCTTTAACAGTAAAAAGAAAGTCAAGCTGCATAAGAATTCTTCATTCTATGTCCCAGACTCTGTTTGTGACTTTCTGGCACATAGAAACAATGCTTCAATTAAACACGACCCTAACTCTCCTCCTACTTTCCCTCCTACCGCAGCCAGATTTGTTTACAGTGTAAGGAAATTCCAAATATGCAAACAGTGGCAATTATGTACTTCACCCATAATTATTAACAGAATTCATAAGTGACAATTTTGATGGTCATGAAACATTTTTTTAAAAAAGAACAAATCAGAACAAGAATTGCATGCAAGACTTTGTATCAGTCAGCCAGTTATTTTGGGTTCAATGTAGGCATAAATTAGAGCTCCTACACCTATAACTATGAAGTTCTACCTATTTGAAAACCTGACTCCCTCTTTTACGCTTCCACTTGGTGCTTTGCAACTGTCCCTTTCATCTCAGACAGGCAGGAACACTGAACTAGTTCAGCTGCCAATAAAGACAGAAGCTCTCTGAATGAATGTGCATTTGTACTTGAAGAGAATCAACAGCAGAAAAGAGAGGCTTATCCTCTCTTGTATCATGTTTGGCACATCAGTTGCGTCACCCTGTACCAATAAATGCTGTCCAACTCTGCCATATGGGACACTGAGGAGTGTACCAGCTTCTCTAACATTGTCCATTGACAGCTAATTTGCCAGTGCCAATCCCTACTAGAATGAATAAAGCCATTCTTTTTCATTTTTCTTCACCTTATAGGAACAAAGAATATGATTTTTCCTATAAGAACAGTACACATCATAAGATAACAAAAATGCAGCACTTATTCTAGAAGGTGATTTGATACAATCTGTCTTGATAGATCTCTCAATTTTTACTATAATGTTTAAAAAATTTAAGAAAATGTATTTTACTACCATAACACTACTTCAAAACTTTAGCCACCACAGCTAGCACAAAGTTGTCTTGCATTTTAGCAATGTAACAAATACAAAAAATTGCTAAATTCAAAATATAAAGCAAGTAACACAAAACATACCCACCTTTTTGTCCTAAAGCCTTAAACACAGTTAGAAAATAACTCTTACATATACTAGAAAGAGTTACAGGTAAATTGATTGCCTAAACTAATTGTAATAATTTTAAGCCTACCTGCTTATTTTTGCTTTCTGTATCTTTTCACAACAATGAATATCAACTGCAGTCTCTTATACACTAAAATATATGCAGGTTATATTCCTATTTGCTCTGCACTTTTGGAAGAAGTAAAAATATTTCTCCCCCACTTAAAATTGTTGCAAACTTGCCTTCATGTAACTCATAAATTCAGTAGTAAGAGTATCCGATTCATCGAACTGGTTTACTGTTTCTCTTGACTTATCATTGACAATCAAGTGAGAAGATCCTTGATGGAAGTCCACTAGTAACAGCAATAAAAAAAGACAGAAGAATGATTTCTGGTTCAGCTCAACATTTGTTACTCAACATAATTTAACTGTATTAAATTATAGAGCTCAAAACCAAAGTTTAAATTCAAAGCATATTAAAAACTTCAAACAGGTTAAGTAAGACCTTTGCATTGTAAAGACTGATGCCAATTCACTTCAAAGTTGTAATAAATTAATACCCTGGGCATATACAGTTGTCTATCAGAAGCACCACAGCAGGCATTGATGAAGTCAGTTTTTAACTACACCAAGTCTGTCCTGCCAGTACTGGTACAAGAACACAGCTGGACAGCTGCTGAGTTTTTTAAGACATTCAGATGTCGCAGCTGGGGACTTGCAGTTGAATGTAATTTCAGAGTTATCATGCCGTAATGAAGAGTCAAATGCTTACCAAAATTATTCAGAGCCTATGCCAATCTCTTGCCTACATAATAGTATTTCCAGGGATATGGTCCTATAACTTACCCTCTCCAGTTTGCTAATAAACACTGTAGGATATAAACTTTTACTATCTCTCTTTGTATTCTTTTAAATTCCAATGAATATCTCAACTGAAGTTCATTTAATCTATTGTGTAAAGGCTGACCTCCTATTTATGCAACTCACTGACTTCCTCCTGCATTTATCATTAGTGTGTGCAGAACTTGGAGAAACACTGTTTTTTGGTATGTAGTATAATTTGGAAAAATATAAGTTACTTTAAAAAATTTAGATAAAATTACACTGTCTCACAAAATCTGAAGAGCTTTAGTTGTTTCCAGAGGCAAAGCTGACTGACTAATAAATTTTTATATATGTGCTAAGTCCAACTATAGAAATGGACTCTGATACTGTACATTAGCTAAATTACTGCACATTGATATTACTGGTTGGGAAGCACGGTTTAAAACAACTTTCACTTTTTTCCCCCAGTCAAAATCAGATCTTACTAAGTCTTGAGACATAGTGTAACAAGTTTATTGGAATTGTTATGGAAAACTACTATAAGGACTCATATTTTTAGAGATTTTCTAAGTAGTATACTTTTACACAACTGCATACACATGCTCAAAACCTTCTGGGCAGGTAAGTAGTTATGAAATCAACAACCCCCGTATTTAACTTCCATGGTTTTTACATTCCAACCTTTTCTTGAGTTAGCATGGTGAGCTGAATCTTCCTTTATAATATGATCTTCTTCCATGATGTCTGACATTGGAACATTAAAGCTGACATTATCTTCATCAGATGGCTGGGAAAAAATAAGAGAAACACTAGTTCCAAACTAAACCTAGACAGAAAAATGTACGTACTGACAAGAGTGCTCACTAAAGAGTTGCCAGTTAACATGGGAGAGGATACTAGAGCATATGACCAAATCCTGTTGTAGGAAGTTGTACTCATGCTAAATACATCCTCACAGGTTTGCCAAGCAGAACAATTCATCTGTCCTCTTTTCCTATCTCCCTCACTGCTCTAGTCCTCCCCCTGCAGTGACACTGCTGCACTGTGCTGCTCTCTGCGCTTTCCTGGGCCAGCTGAAAATAGGACCTCCTTGTAGCCACCAAAGTCTGTAGAAACAGTGAGTCTTATCACAGCCCTTGTTTTCTTTCCCTCCAAGACTCTTCTTCCCTGCTTTACCATGTAGCTTGTTAACTGAATGCCTTAAGGTGAGCAAGATGAACTTTGTAGACCGAGGCAATATCTTTAATTATATTAACTGATAGAGTTGAAAAAAAAGAGCATAAGACTCAAGTACAATAGCTTGTCTTGGCTTAAAAGCTCATCCATTTTTTTTCAGCTGTATTAGCTGGTACACTAAAACACATTACTTATATCTACACGGCTTTCTGTCCATGACTTTACAGACAGTGGCTGCACAAAGAGGCATCGATACACTAGGCTTCACTTCTGTCCAAGGCCACCAAAGCTTTGCTGCTCTGCAGGGCCAGCAGCAACCTGGCTCGAGTGGGACCTGCTCATATTCCCTCCTGAGGTGAACTAGAGCAAAACCACAGTTTGCAGAAGAGGCCAAGTCTTTATTCTTAATTCTCCTGAGAGACAGAACTTACCACTAAGAACGGTCTCAGAACTTTGCAAATGTATTTCCCAACAAACTCACGGGTGTTACTCATTCTTTAAATCCTCTATTTCTGTAACTTGCTACTCTGCAGATACATACTCCATACACGCATTCTTGTAATTATAACTGTTATAACACATATATAGCAGTTTGTTCCATATCCCTTCAGATTATATATTTTAAGGAAATATTTCTGATGTTGTCAGTTCAGACCATTTTAACAAAAGATCTCCAATGGAATGGGAGAGTGTTACATCCAGTCAGTTAATTCCATAGTTGCTAGCTTCTAGTAGAACTATGCCATTCTTGCTACCTTTATATGTTCATATTCCAGGTAGAAAATATTTTCTTAAAATCCTGAAGCTAAGGTTCGTGATAAAAGATGGAGCAAAATCTGTCTTGTTTCTAAAAACTGCAAAGATACATGTGGTTATTCCTATTTTCCCAGAATACCTTGGACCTAAAATATTTTATAAACACGGACAACCATGAATGTTCTTCCTTATAAGCTGCATGTTATTAATGCGCTGAATTCGCTGGCTGCATTCCTCTGCTTAGAGGGAAAAAAAATTCAAAAGGATGTTCAGGGACTTCATAAGGCATTTTCAAAATAAATTATAAATTTTAAAATTAATTTTATTTTAAAATGAAACAAATTAATATCTCAAATGGAAAAGACACAAACCATGCTCCAAGTATTCTAAGCACAAAAGTCACTGTTCTTTTAGATCTGAAGCAATGACAATCCAACAGCTTAAAAAAAAAAAGACACGCACAGTATAAATTCATTCAGACAACTGATGTTACAGTGAAGTTCCTTCTCTGTCTTCATCTCATGTGACATTTAAGCACTAAATTTAGTTATTCTACAAGAAAGTTCATGTTTTGTTGACTTTTCAACCAGCATTCGAAAATAGTACAGTAAAATGTTCCTATACACACTACTACAAGTTCTGAATAACAAAACAGGTTTTTTTTTCTCAGCACAGTAACACACTTCAAGAAAAATATTTTGGAGTGTTAGTATAAAAAAAGCCATGGGACATTCAGTTTGGAAACAAAGCAGGCTATGTGTCACTTTCAAGACCTACAGAATTCTGCAACTGATTTTCCAGGTGTTTCCTGCCAGTATACTCTGAAACAGAAACTATCCAAAGCAGCCTGCAATAATACAAAAGTATTGCTCCTTCACACGTGAAATATTGTATCTCACTTCCTTCATTCACAGTTTTATTTTTTATTCAGCTAGCAACAGAAGACAATAGACATATAAGAATCAAAAATACCTAACATTATTCTAACATAGAATTCAGATGATGCACTTTGACAGAATGTTCATATACATTCCTGCTGGTACTAATGCATCACTCATATGGAAAATAAAGCACGGGCACCATCTGGATCTTAGCAAGTACCCTCTCATTCTAATGAACTTTAACAAAAGAAAAAAGTAAGGCCAATGTGAGATTGAAAACTAATCAAAATGCTAGACTTTTCCTAAAAGATGAAGTACAGGAGTACGCTACCTTAAAGCAGAAAATGCCTTTAAGTTGCTGTGATCAGTTTGACAGCAACACTACAAGATATCTTTCACTTGAAATGCCCAAGATGACTATAGCTTTGAAAATGGATGCTGTAATGACCCTACCAAGTCAGACAGAGATACATAACTAGTATTCCCTCCTAGGCGTATTCAGCCAAAGTCAATTCACAAGCTTCCTAAAAAATACATTACTATTCAAACAAGTGATTAATTTAAGTTACTATTTTTAAGTTACACACGTGCAAAATGACGCTGTAGTATTTCCTGTAAAAGACTGGGAACTCAATAGCCACTACCCTTCAGACTAAATTACCATATTTGTATTCATAAAAACCCCTAGACGTGTTTTAATGATCATTTTATCACTGATCATTTAATGTTTATCTAATGTTTGGTATGTAGCTTTCTGACTGTAACTGACAATGTATGTGAATCTACATTTGCAACATGCTAATATTTCTTGCACAATTCTCATGTGTTACACAGGTATTAAAGATCTCATCAGAAGGAAAGTGAGTGGTAAATTTATTACCAAACGCATTTGGGATTACTGATCTCAGCATCTAATTCTCCTTAATAGCAGAGCAGTAGTCAGGCAGGGATGGAATGAGTAAACAGTTCTCATATAAAAAAAACATTTGTGCTATTAAAAATGTATTGGCTCACTGTTAGTTGTCTTTAAAATATTTTTTGCAGCATTTAAATTGCTACATTTTGATTACAGGTAACACAATCTATTTTCTAATAGTGATAGCTAAAGAGGAAATTCTGGAATAATAGTTCTATTAACAAGCTAAGTTAGCTTCAGGAAGTGTAAAAATGGCAAAACAGTTTGTAAGTGTCTCTGAATGGACTGCATGCTCTTATAGCTAGAGGGAAACCATTAGAGGTTTGGCTAGAAATCATTACTTGATTCTCTATACATTTGTTTCAAAAGCAACAGAATCCCTTTTCCTCAAAGGAGGAGACAAACACTAAAGAATCAGTGTAAAATTATTTTAAGTAGTGAGAAGGTCATTATTCTATTGTGACCTAGATATTTCCCATAAGGTCAGATCACAAATTCTGTCACTGTATATTTCAGAAAGATCATTACTGAATTATATTGCTAATTATTTACTTATTTATCATTATTTATTCAGTTCAACTCCAACTAGATTTAGTGCCCTGTTCAGCTGGGCAGCACCTCAGAAGAAAAGGTCTAGGAAAGTCAGTTCTAACTGCTTAGGACAACACTAGTCCCACAAAGCTATTCCTTCTCTCTGCTCAGTCAGACATCATAGTTCATAAAACAGTTCGAAGGCTTATTTCCAGCACTGTCTAACCACCAGAGCATGTAAGTGCATTAAGATCTGCAAAGTTTCTAAAGTTCCTGCACTACAGCAATCTGCCATAACCCCATCACAGAACATATTGGGACTGGGCACTATTAATTCCCAACAGGAAAGAGTTATCAGTCAGAGAGAAATTAAGTGAGAAGTCGTAAGTCTGTAACCTGTTGGCATATTTCCTTCACTGAAAACAGCAGATGTGGATTCTGGTTTGGTTCTCATTCTCTAGATTACGTAAACTGCCTGAGAACTGTAGTGAATTTTCATTGTTGGTAGGTTGTTGATCACTTGGAAGCAAGTATCTCACTGCCCTCTCCAGATAATGTACACACAAAAAAAATTTAAAATATCCCAGTCTCCTTTTATCTTTGTTTCAGCCATTTCTTAGTGAGAAATTTATGTCAAGGATACGGTTGCAGAGTTTTTATGGCTAAAAATCTATTCAAATTAAAAATATAGGCAAAATATGAGTGCTGGAAGGGGAGCTGGATGCAAAGAGCAAGTAACTTACCTCTGTTGCTGACAAACGTTTATCACCATTATCACTACCAACACCTGAATCTGAGTCCTTTTTACTTGGGTAGATGTCATCAATGCTAGATGTGAATAAAAAAAAAATAAAACTTGGTAAAAAGCTACCATAGCATTTACATTCAAATTCTGTCCTCGTTTCACTTAAATCAGAGCAAATTTCCAACCAGTCTTAATAGTTGAGGGTGAAATAGCCCGGTACAGTTAGAAACTAAAAATTTACAGTCTTGTAGTAGTAAAATGGATCAGATGGAGTGGTTGGTTAACCTAAGGATTAATGAAAACAACAGAAATCATCCGGTATAAGCTTATTTTTGTCTAAAAACTAGGCAAAAATGCTTAGTTACTAGCTAAGTAGCACAGGAGTCCAACTGAAGCAATTTACTCTGGGAGAAGTAACCAAAATAGTTGAACTCAAACTGGAGTCAACTGATTTAATTGTAACCATTGATCCATTTAAAATATCTCCCTGCAGCTTAGAGTAATTATTAACACAGAAACCTCCTTTTTGTGCTTTAAAATAGACTTTGAAATCTAGGTTTTTAAGAAAATTACTATAATAATGGCAATTGCTCTCTCTTCTGGCTTCATTACCTGATATGCCCTCTAGTCATTTTGAAGTACACTATTAGATGCAATACTCTCATCATCTAACTTTTTTTAAAATATACTTTATTATCTCTTCATTTGCTATCCTGAAAGCTGCAATATTGAATTCAGATTGATACGGCAATTTAAAAAAGGGGCTTTATCAGTCTTCACACGAATAAGGTATCTGATTAATTCATCCTAATCTTAAATTACCTCTTAACAGTAAACACTAAGGATTTTTTCATAGAAACTGCCTATGGAAATCCTAACTGGGTTTTTCATTAGAAGTTATGCTCTGAAATAAAAATTTGGTAATTATTATGTGATAGAGCATTAGGCTGTTAGTTACCAACTGATGTCTACTCTGTACTATCCCCTTACCCTAACCTGTAATCTCCATTATGATCAAAATATCATACAAGATATGACATTCCTTTCAATTCTCTCATATACTAAAACAGAAACCAGGAAGTGTCTCCCAAATGGAAAACCTACTCTTCATCCTGGATTCTTCTCACCTTCGAAATTTATCTGATAGAAATTCAAAAAGATGTCTCCAAAGGTACATGGAGAAAAGAGATTTGTTTGAAACCTTATATAGATGACTGAGAGATTGCATAACAGCTCTTGGTTTTTTCCCCCAGGGTTTTAGAAGCCACATCTCCATTATTATTCACATCAACCCTTTGTTTTTATTGAGTACTTCTCTCCAAAAATATCATCCCTTCTCTGATTGGTTATATTATACTGCCCACATTAGCAAAGAAAGAGCTGGCTGAAAGCTCATTTCCTACTGGCTATGGAGCATCTCATAGAAAGGAGCTGCTTCACATTCAGTTCCTGTCCTTAAACCATGGTACAAGATGGTATTTCCTAGATGTTTGATGCAAGACATGAAAGATTTTGTCCTTCATTTTGCTAACAGATTAGCACGTTTCACTTTAAAAGCATCTCAACATTCATGCAGTTCTCTTTGCTTGACAAATAAGACTTAGGATGAATTAAAAATTATGTTGCAAATGTATAACAACATATACATCACAAAACAACACAAGAAATTAAAATTTATTTAGTGTGTTAATAGGTTTACAAGAAAGTTTGAACACCCAATGTTACTTGCATCTGAATTATTTTTAATATATTACAGGAGGCCAATACTAAGAGGTTAGATTTCAACTAAGGTTCACTTTTAAATTCTTAACAAACATGCTGCTAACTTCATTTAGAATTGATTAATACTTTTTTTTCCTAAGGTCTTAGAGGGATTTCACTAGAATAAAAGCAAATTAATTTAAATTAAAGTAAAACAAATCTCTGTTCAAAAAAGCACACTCTAAATAGCATCTAAACAAACAAAACTTGTGAATCTAAAGATAAATATTATTTAACTTTGTTTATAAGTGTTACATGGAAAAACTAAGTGAGACTTTCATACATACCTCTCTTCCACAGGTTGTGGCAAATGCTGTGGTTCTATGGCATTAAGATACAGCGAGTCTGCTGTTTTAATCTGACAGGCTTGCACAGTCAAATATTTGAATATATGCACCTTACCCTTTGTACAAATCTGTTAGACAAGAAAAAAAAGTTAGGTTTATAACTACAAAAATAATTTATTTCAAATGTCACTTAGCATAAACTTCCCTGAAAACCAAATACTATTATTACAATGAATATCACATAAAGAAAAATGGATTTTATTCTGTTTTTAATTACTAAGTACTTCAATTACCTAATCAATTATTTGTGTGTACCAGTAAAAATACCCTCAGAGATGAAGACAGAAAACAAGAAAATAATGTAGCCCATTTAAAAAAAATCCAAATGGGCTTTTAACTAAAAAAAGTTACATTAAATATATAGTGCGACCTATTACTAATGATAAATTGAATAATTACGTCCCAAAATCAGTCAATATTGACAGTTAATTAATTAGGGTGTCCTTTATATTCTTGGTCACATTGGTTTTGCTAGTGTCCAAGCATTCTTATGATGGATTTCACCTGCATTTTAGAATTTTTTTTAAGTGCACACTTCAACTTGCTCTGTTTTTTTTTTAGTTTAAAAGCAACATCACTATTGATTATGAAAAACCATTTCTCCAATGGAATAAAAATTCTTAAGTATTTCAACAGCTGTTAATTTAGAACAGCTGTAACTTTCAGAGATGCAGAGTACAGGTTCCATTCATTTATTATCATTACTACTCAGTGTGGCCTACAGTTCAGAATAGGAGTTTGATTTCTTTGTGTATCACAATCTATAAATTTACACTATGAAGTTAAATAAATTTCACATGGATTATGTTCTAGACCATCTGCATATGTTTAAGTTAATAATAAATCACTGCAGAACCTCTTAGGACTGGATTCTTATTAACAGAGAGAAAAATTATCCAGGAAATTTCTCACTTCTCTTTTTCAAAATTATATACATATTCTGACATTAGGTTTCATATGCAGACAGGAATGACAAAAATAAACAAGCAGTTTATAGAATGGAGATCTTCCAGACATGTGTTGTTTAACGGGGTGCACAGACTCATACATAGAACACAGTATATTTTCCTGTCTTATTTAGATATTTCCTATTTAGATCTCAACAACTAATGTCTGTGATGACTGAAATTCAGAAGCTTGGAATTGCAGAACATGACATTTTATAAGTCTATAATTTGCTATCATCCACCCAATATTAAGTCACAATTTAAATCATAGCTGTTACTTACTTGTGCTGGTGGAGATTGCAAAGGATTATTCTCAAGCAGTAATACTTGTAACTGCACCATCTTTCTAAAACAAATTGGAATCACAAGCACTTTATTGCAGGAAAAGTCAAACTTTACCAAGGGAAGATGCACTAGTTCTAAAAGTAACAAAAAGGAGAGAAGGTGTTATATCTGTTTTTATTTTTGCCATAAAATAATATTTCTGAATAAAGCTTCTTTTGCATTCAGGAAAAATACAAACTCAGGGACGAATAAGATCAACATTTACTTCATTCAATACTAGGAAATGAAAAGTGCTATTATTATGCAAGTGTTCATAAATATTAAAACCAATTCTTTGAAATATCTTTTTTTTTCCTGAAACTCAGATGACAGTTCCCATATTGCATTCAGATGCCTGTGTAACTTAAAAGACGCCTAGAATCATAAAGATAAGACATTAAAAAAACCTCACAGACTGTTCTTCAGTGAATACCACAACATTATACTCTGCAAACTCAAACGGAATAATTCTGAACACAAAGTAATTACTACCTTTTAATCATATTTACTAATATAAGTAAAAAATACTTCTAAAATGCTAATAAAAAGAGCTGCTGTAAAGGTATTTTTTGTTCATTTGCTTTTACCTTGGGGTAAAACTTCGAGGTAATTTCTTCGGACATTCAGTTCTTTTAAAGATTTCAGCAGGCCTATCTGCTGTGGCAAAGCTGTGATTTCATTACAGCTGACATCCTACAGCAAAACAGTAATAACATACAAAAATGAACTTTCAGATTCTAGATGTTTAATAATACAAATGTAGCCAAGTTGCTATTATCATTGTAACATTTTATTAACCTTAAACATGCAACAATCTATTTCCTGTTGTCACAATGTAAAACAAGATACATGGGAAAACGTTTACACATTACCTAAAAGCAGAGCAAATTCTTATTTGAAGAACAGGTTAATTTTGAAAGTTAATTTTATTTGCGTAGAAACATTCAAAACCATTTGCTTAAAATGTTCTATTTTTTTGTTCTTTTCTTCACATTAAGAATTTGGTACCATGGTTATATAACCGAATACATCAGGATGAAATGCAAAACTACTAGTGTGTGGATCTGAGTTTTTAAAAAGGTTCTTGTTCTTCTAGAGGGAATATTTAAGCAAAATATAATAATTATAATGATGATTATGATGATGATGATAATAATAATCAGCAATAGCATTCTATAATGATGCTCAGTAAAGGCATATATTTGATTCTCACAGCATGCAGTAGGCCATAATAAAATAGGACAGATCTTGTTTAGTATTATACAGATATTCAACATATTATTCATTGTAAAATGTACTTCTTAACTGCCTAGACAGGTTTTAAGCAGGTCTGATTTTGATGACTAAATACAAATGGTTTAATAATCTGGATGAAACTGGTATCTATCCTCATTTCAGCATTCTTAAAGGAGCAACTTTTGTAAAGTTGAGTTGAAAGTACAGGATCTGGCACTACTGAGCACAGTTTCAAACAAGAAGTTTATATACAGTGATATTACTGTAATAAATATGATACTTTAACACTATTTATAACAAGAAACTGTTACGAATGTGTATGGAAGATCAACTTCTTGGATAAAGTTGATCTAAAATGAGACAGTTGTCAGACACTAGCTATCATTTTTGCTGCCAAATGAACATTGAAACCTCTTCTTACATTACAGGCAACAAGTAAATTGGAGTGATGTCCCAATTATGCTTTCATTTCTGTATTAAAAGAATGAAAAAGTATTTCATAGTATTAAATCTAAGTGGAGTCATGTCAAAATTTTCCTGAATAGCCAACGGAATACACCTACTCTCTCAACTGTTTCAAATTGATTTATACAGTATCTGGGAGCTCTTGGACTACAAAAGTTCTAGAAGTGAGTCACATTGCTAAGTAATCTCTTTGAAGACACTTGCTTTAATACTAGTCAAAAGCATTGCATTAACTCTCTGTCTTCCAGCCTAAATAATGATAGTAAAAGCAAAATGTGATTTGGCAATGCTGCTCCCTGTATCAGACAAGTTTCTTCTTATAACAGAATCTCACTGTTGCCAAGGCTTCCTTCCCTTCTCAAAACACAGTCAGGAAATTATTGTAGCTTTTAGACAAGGAAATTAAAAATCCCAGCTAATAAGTGCATTTTTTGCCACAAAGTTTCTTTAATTGCACTGTTCCCAGATCATTTATTTTTGAAGCTTTACTGTCCTATTTTTAATCTACACACTTTAAATTACTTCATAATTAGATAATTGATTTTTAGAGCACAGAATTTAAATTTAAAGTCACCTTGTGCCAAAGAAACTTTCTAGACCAAGTGCACTTAGGCACACATGTCAGAACAAGTCAGGGAAAGAGACAGAGAACTGTAAACAAAGTACCAAAAAAAAAAAAAAAAGCCCAGCAGTGTGTAGCCTCAAAAACAAAGTCCACTTCCACCTACAGCCTTTCAAAACATCCTCAGTAAGACTGATGTGTTGTGACAGCATGTCAGCATTCACAAGATCTCTAGAGACAGCAGTATCCTTTATCCTACTAAACACTGCAGCCCAAGTTGCTTTTTTTATTACTTTGTTTGAATAGCCATGGAAAACAAAGACCTATAACATTATCCTAGTTATGCTCTTGACTATTATTAGACTTCATGAGTGTGTGTATGTGACAGAGACAGTGTTTACCTTTCCCATTTACTTTGCCAATAATGGATGCAATACTATCAGAGTCAAATGCTTATCGTTTTCAAGCTAATAATTTTTTAAGGAACTATACAATCAGCAGTTTGCTTCATGGACATCTGCAGGCAACTGAAGTTCAAACACCTACTCACATTCTGAGGGGCTAGTATTTGCTAAGGTCAGATTTGCATTAATTCTATTTTGTTCTTACCAGTTAGGCTATGTCCTGCCATGACAAGACAATTTCTCAAAATCAGAGAAGTGTAAGGCATATTTAAATTTAACATTAATTTCTGTGGCATGAAAGCAAATTAAAATGATCAGCTTTTTTCCTTTGTTTATGGTAAAGTTTAAATGGTCTTAAACAAATCAATATGGGACTCTGAGTCTATATTAACATATTTAATCACACACACAGACACACGGGGAGTTTATCCAAACCATTCAAATTAAGGCAAACTTCCTCCTTACATTCATTTTAAACTTGGGCCTCCTGACTGAGCAGTTATTCCTGAAAAGTGTGTGGATTCAGAAAGCTTGTGACATACAAGCCATATTGAACAGTAAAAAGAAGCTACACAGTACATGAGCACATGGACCTTCTTAGGCAACAGCAGGTCCTGCATGGTCAGGCTGATTAGATGAATGAGGTAAAGGACATAAATCCAAGCTGAGACATTTAAAGGCTTCCAACATGAGACAGGAGCATCTCAGAGATGGAGAGGGCCGTTATCTGAAGAAGGCAGCAGTGCAATACTGCCTGATAGGATGGAGACCAGAATCTTACTATACAGTTGATAGTTCTGGGTACAATTACTGAGCCATCTCTGCCTAATTCCTTTTCCTTGACAAAAAGCAGGTTTCGGATAATCTTCACACTAATTTTGCACCCATCCTCCTGGCTGACAGCAGATGTATGATTGAGATAATGAGCTGCAAATAAAAGTAAATATCCCAACCAAATTTTGCAATTAATTGCAAAGTGTTCTGCAGGGAGAATAATTTATGTTACTTTGGTGCTTGTACGTTAACTGTCAAAACCCTAGAAATTAAAAGAAAACCTGCAAATTTTCTGCATGTAATATCTAAGTTACTCTATGCCATGAAATTTATATAAATACATACATGTAATAGAAAAAGAATTACCTGCTCCATTTTGGAGGAGAGTGGGAAAAACGCAATGTTTGTTGGAAAGATCTGAGCAAATTATGTTTATGTCACTTTACAGAGGCTACAGAGGTAAATTTTGTTTAAAAAGTTAGATTAAAAAAATCCATTTGCTATGTACACACAGTTCTTACTGCATGCAGCTTGTGAAACACTTGGGAAATCTGAGGTTGCTTGGAAAAGTCCTATTAATACAAGCACTGCAGCCAGGTGGCATCTCGGGATCAATCTCCTGGCCCAGCTCAACACCAGCACTGTGTATGCATTAAAACACCAGTATTCCCAGCCAGAGGGCTGGGCAATGGTTCTGCTTGAATCCCCTGCTATTCAGGGGCTGGCATTGCTCTCACACAGCTGAATTTTTCGGCCAACAACTGCAGTATGACTTAATCTCCTTTGTTTGTTTATTTATGTTTTTTTACTCATTTCAGAACAACGATCACCTTATTATCCAAACTGCATTATATTATACATGCCAATACAAATCCCCACTCTCAATCCTACCACTATTTGCTTTTCCCAATACATCAGAGTTATGTCATTTCCAGTTAAATAGTGCAACTCACTTCACTGGAAATGTACCAAACACACACGGTAGCATCAAACTAAGTAATAAGGTCATCTCAACTGAGCAGAATCATGCTCAATTTAACAAAAACTTCTTATTCAACTACCCCCCCCACTGCTTTCTGATCACAAAGAACAAGCATCAGACCTTTTTCAGTTTTCATAAATCTTCTAGGCTACCAAGTGACATGTTGGTAGACCCTCACATTGTTAGAGCAGGAACTGTTTTGTTCTTCTTGAGAAAGTGTAACACTGAAACTATACTGTAAGTGGAAAGCAATATGAAAATCCAGTAATCCAGAATTTAAACACATGTTTGAACTAAACAAATCCCATCTGCTTTGAGTATAATCTACATTGATTTTCAAGCTTTTAATTTTTTACTAAATTTTGTTACTAATTTTAAACTCATTTTTTACTAAATTTAACTTTATTTATAAAACTGGAACCATCACCTTTTATTGCATCTATTTTAAGCACAACAAAAACAATGCTATAGCCTAACATGTTTTTCCTTTTAAGATTAATTCAGAACCATTCCTGTAATCTTACTAAACCCCCACACACACACAAAACTTCCAACTATTTGAAAAGAAAAACTAATAATGTTCAGCAAACAAAACAAACTTGCTAGTCTTTCTCTCAGGCATAACCCAGAAAGGAAAAGGTAACCACCTGTCCATCCTCATCAACAGCCATTGTAATCTGTAACAGAAGACTGATACCACAGAATGCCATTCAAGAATACTAGAAGAAAAAAGCCCCTCCATTGTCACTTCACTCCACATATGAAGAATCAATAGCAGGACTGAGGTCTAGAGCAAGATTAGCTCAATTTCTGCAACACAATTTAATGGAGGAACTACTATTATAAAAAGAATAATATGATAAGCAGGCACTTTCAGGTACAGAAAAGATGTGCACAATAAATGCTGTCAAAGGAGATAGCAGTAGCTGGAAGAAAGTTCAAAAGTCATTGTTTTACTATGCATAAATTAGCAGTGTCAAAATGTGGTTTATTTGTCAATTTATATCTCAAAAGAATGAATAGAAATAACCAGAAGACATAAAGCATATGCCATAAAGAATTCAGTCTCAGCCTTCCTATAGAAGAGGAAGATAAAGAGAGAGAAAGGGAAGCATTATCTTATATATATTTTCCACGCATATATTTAAAAAAGCATTTGCAATTAAATTTATTTTTTATCTTTAGTACCAAATAATTTTTCTACTTTTTCAGATTGTCATTGAGTGGATGATCTATTACAGATGATCTACTGCTTGCAGAAACAGTATTCATGTGGACAGTTTTGAAAACAAAAGGAATATAACTTTGAATATCTGTTTAGATAGGTGTCCCAGGAAAGAAAGGTTGCGTGACAAACATAGTGAAATAAAATGAAAATAGACTGATAAGACCAGTATCAGGAGTGGAATGCAATGTGGTAAGCAGAGTAATAAC
This sequence comes from Lepidothrix coronata, assembly GCF_001604755.1. NCBI lineage: Eukaryota > Metazoa > Chordata > Aves > Passeriformes > Pipridae > Lepidothrix > Lepidothrix coronata. The sequence continues at coordinate 1,807,816 of NW_016690228.1, read as the reverse complement.
AGACAAAAATGAAGCAGGAGGGGAGGGTGCTAAGGAAGGGGTACAGCCTTGCAGAGCCTGATGCCAGAACTTTTGAACTTGATACAGTGAAACGGGGAGTCAGTGCAGGGATGAGTAAAACTTATAAAGACCATGAACTTTGACACTGAGTATTGAATGAACCAAGGGCATTGATGTTGTTTAAAAGAGTTCAAAAGAATATAAAGGAAACTATTATTGTGTCACTACCCAACAGTTGAAAAAAACTTTGTCTTTCAACCTGCATTATAGTATTAAACACTTGTTCAAATATACGTGCAAAGCGATTTTTTTTGTTTCTATTTAAATACAAAAGAAGCCAAAATAAAAAGTAAAAAAAAAGATCAGTAACATACCAATTCCATTAACTGTTTTAGCTGACCTATCTCTTCTGGAAGGGAACCTAGCTTATTGTTACTTGCAATTAAGACTTTTAGAGGAAGACCACACAGGCAAGCTGGCAAAGAAGAAAGCTGATTTCGACTGCAACAAAACAAAACAAAACATTAAAACCATCAGTGATGTTCTACTGTACACTTACATAAAGTCTGAGAGTTGCAAAATTTCTTCATTTTCATGGGTCAGATTTTATGAAGATAAAATTTAAATTTTCAAATGCCAGTCATTAAGAAAACATCAAAAATGCCTGCATTATTGACTAAACAACATTGTGAACTTTATCACTCTGGAAAAAATGCACTATATCAGTTTAACAATATTGTAAGAAATCTGTTTTTCACCAAGAACAGCTGTTTCCCTTCCTAATGAATACCGGAAAGTCAACTGAGACAGTATTTTGCAAGTATTTAAACATTCCTGTGGTTTTATGTGCCACTAAAATGGATGCCTTCTGTTCCAACTAAAAGACAAATATATAAATTACAGACAAAATGGTTATTTTCTCAATTCCTTTTAAGAACATTTATAGCTGAAGATTACTTGATACTTCTTGTTCTATGGTTCTATGATATTAACCCAGTTAAATAGAGCCAAAAAATCCTGGGACTATCAATGGTTCATTTCTTTCCAAGATTCATAAGCTAAAACATGACAAATGTAAAAGATGGCAAATGTCATGACACTTTGTGATCACCACATCATTAAAAATAGTGAGTTGTGGCTCAGTTTCCAGAAGAAACTTCATGCTTATCAGAATAACATATTAACTACTCTGTCATAGAATATTTAAAGGTTTTTAAAATACTTGTTCTTTCTTATGAGTATTAACCTGTAGTAAAACAACGAACAGTAACTTAAAAGTGGCACCCCAGTATAAACCATTTTAATTAGCTTCTGCTTGACTGTTAAGGCTTCAGAGAGCAAAGGTGTGTCTGAACTCTGAAAACACATGGCAAAAATTGCCATGTGTAATTTCAGTAAGAAACCTTGAAGTGAAACAAAAACAAACAAAAATCAAAATTCCACAAGTTTCACAGCATTTCTTCAACTGCCAATCCAGCAGTATACTACAAAGATGCATATAAAGATTTATATTCATGCTCCACACCAACAGTCTCAAAAGATTTTACAAAGCAAACTATCATCATATCTCTGTTGCACAAGCCAGGAAACAGACAGATATCAAATAACAAACCCAAAGACATTAGAAATGAGAAATCCAACTATTAACCAGCAGTAGCTGAAAAAAGAATCAATGCTTATTGTGGAGCCAGGTTTCTTAATTCTAGTGTCTTTACAGATACCCAAGACACAACTTTTTCTAAAAATTAAGTAGAAATATTTTTTTTTAAGTTCTAAAGAACTCAAATTGAGGAAATCTAGACTCTAAAATAGTTACACTATGCCACAGATCGGCAGATTAGACACACACAAAAAGCAAGTCAAAACAATTTTTAAGCTCTACAGAACTCAGAAGCAACCCACTAAGAGATAAAGAACAGTACATCACCAGGGCAAGTGAGTAATAAATCATCATTAGTTTAAAAGGAATTTCTTTAAATAAAACATGAACAGTATCCACCAAGGCCCAAAGACACCGTATATCTCTTGGCATCACTTTCTAATGCTATTTAACATATGGGCTCTGCTGGTGACAGGCAGAAAAATAAGCATTCTATATCTCTAATGTATTTCTTGCCAAGAAGCAACATAGTTAGAAAGTCAAGGCTATATTTCCTTCTTTAACCTGTTTACTATGAACAACTAACAAGGAGGAAGGGCACATCCAAGTGAAGAGGGGATTTTAAACTGAGGGAAATGACCTTAAGAACTTGAAAAACTTCCTTTTATTTTGTCCAATTTACTGTCAGATGTAATATAAAATCTAACTATTATGGTTTTGTGATGATTCACACAAATTCCATCACTACACTGAGTCACTGGTTCATGATATTGAGTTCTGAGTTAAATCTAATTCCTAAATTTACCACGATATTTTATGTAAATTTAACAACTTAATCCAGTCTTAATTTTTTTATGTATATCTAACAAACACTAATGCAAAATTTCAAGTCCTATTCCCTGTATGTGTGCAGATACTCAGAACACACCATAACATTTCAATTTTTAGAGCCAAAACGGTGTTCCACAGTGGTCAAAATTGCAGTACAGTAATAATATAGGAAGGCTTAAGAAAGATCCTCAGTGTTGATAAAACTGATGATCAAACCTTCAAACCTTGAATTTAAAGGACCAAGAGCCACTGCACCATCCGCTCAAACCTCATTCTCACAAAGATCAGATTATTATATTTTACTATTACAGTTTTTACATTATTAATTGCAAAGAAAACTCCACATCTTGCTCCAGTTGAAAAAGGGCTCACGTGCCCTCCATTAAAAGCACATATGTGTTCACCTGCACTTTAACCAGCAGCAATTCTCTATACTGGTTAGTATTCACACAGACTTCTCATTGAAAAGAGACAATGGTGTCTAATTCTTGGCCATTTCCTCCTTAAAACAGGTAGTAAGTATATTTATTGCATAAGACAAAATCTTAGTGATAAAGTATCATGCTTTTCCATTCTATTCCTATGGATAAAAACATAAATCTTCTGTGTCTGTCTCTTCATCTTTTTAAGTACAAAATGTATGTCAAGTTTTACAAAATTTGTCATGAGAAGTGAATTGTAAGAATCCAACTGTGCTGATGTGATTTGCAACCTGAATTTGTTACAAGAATATGGGAAAGACACGGATTAGTATTTCTTGGTCTTTCTCTTAATAATTAGTTTTACATTTTGGCCTTTAAAATGCCTTCACACAGAGTTGTATCTACAGCCAAAGAGTTTTTGCATTACTGTTTCCAGTAAAATGAAAAAGGTAGTCAGTTGTTCCAGAAATATATAAAGCGCAGACAATAAAATCTTCACACATTTGCAAACAAACAAAAAAAAGTGGCAAAGTTAAACTTACCTCAAATTTAAATAAGTTAGCATTTGCAAGTTTACTATGGCATCTGGTATATTTTTAATACAATTGTGGTACAGATTTAGTGTTTCCAGTGACACAAAATGACACAACTCCATAGGAACCTCAGTTAATCTGTTCTTGGATAAATCTGAAAAGAGAAAAAAAGAAGGTACGTTTTTTTGAACCATCAGAATGATGTACTTTGAAAAGCTATGTTTTATTAAAATAAGTGAATAAATGTAATCTACAGGGAGATGGCAAATTAAACAGGAATTTTTATTATGCAAAATAAATCTAGCATGAACATTTGCAATCTTGAAATGGAAGAGACTGTGTATAAAAGAGCAAACATTCAATTATGATATATTTGGTCTAATAAAAAGTAACTATTTGCAGTACTCAATATGCTAAGGAAATACTTGCAGACAGAACCAAGTGTAGATTCCAAAGCTCATAAAATATACCCGAAGATTTAGCCAATACACAGTTAGACATCTGCAAATGATGATAGCATTGAGAGAAAACAAACAACAAAGATTACATCTTTAATTTCTTTAAATAAATAAGTTTTTCTTTGGGTAACTCTTCAAAGTGACCTGTATTTCCTAGGTCTAAACCATTTATAAATGAATGTTACCTATAGAAATAGTGGAGGTCTTCAGAAATGGATTTGATATAAGTACAGACAAGACAACAGTGGAGTCCAATCCCCCACGTGAGTGCTTGTACCCACAGAACAAAAGCTTTTGACTTTTGATCGGTTGTTCATTCTTTATTTCTCATTCTAAGCACACAGACGCAAAGGAAAATCAGTAGGAAGAAATGTTACTGAGGTTTGTTCCTTACCTATCACACTATGAAGAATGAGGTATTATAATACTGATGTGAGCTCAAGTCATAAAATAATAGTGCATGTCAGCATTCAACTGAATCAACTGGGGTCAAATAATTGCTTAAATAGTGTTGCAGAACAAACATCTCTCATCATCAGAAACCACACAAATGCTACCTACCCATGTCATCAGATAGATAATCTGACCTGAAGAAAGGTCATCTGCCTTAAATGGAAGGAAAGGAATGTGCATAGGCAAAAAGTGAAACATCTGATTGGCAGGAAAAAATAGAACTTAATGATCTTCTCACTTCTTCACTGCTGCTATTTTAAGCCTCCTCCCTGATCCTTCAATACTTATTTCAAAGCTTACTTACTTAAACTAAATAAAGGGAAAAGCAGCCAAAGTACAGCAGATATATTTTCACAGCCCTGATGATCTGACTTATCGCTTTAGGGCCATAAAGCAATTCTTTTCTTTTGGGGAACAAACAGGTAGAAGTCTGAAGAACTTTTTAACTTCCTTTGCAGTTCCAGACTTGTCAGTTTGCTGTGCAGAAGCATGGCTTGAATTCAAAACTACCACCAGTAGGAAGGATTTATTCGTTTTGTTCTTGTCTCCTGTAATGTGAGCTGAAATTCAGCACACTCTATTCTTGCCAGCTTCACTCTGCTTCATCTCATTGCTTCCAGCAAGAAGTTGGTTTCATTATTCCATCCTCTACCAAGACAACAGCCATGGCCTACAAGTGCAGTAACTGAGAGTAGCCCTGCCGACCCAAACAGCAACACGACTGAATTGAGCATCTCAACCAAAATTATTCACTTCTAAGCTACTATACAACAGCAACACTTGAATTGTTCTGCTTCCTTTTATCAGGCAGTTAGATGCAGCACTACCTCAGCTTCTCCTTCCCTTCATTTCTGTCATCAAACTAAAGCATTTCCTATTTGGCTGAATGTTATTACTGTTTCCAAGCAGGAGAAAGCTCTTCAATGTTCCTCTGTTTTAGTGCTTTAATCCTCTACTGTTTCTATTTATCCTGAGAGCTTTTTTACCAGCATGGCATTCCAATAAAATCACCACTGGTTCCCTCTCCTGCTGCCTTTCTAGCTATGTTTATTATCAGATATTAACAGAAGACTGCCATGCTATAACTTTTTGAATCATTCAGAGGTCCTTTGTATTTTACAATTCAGTTGCAAAGAAAACCTTCCTTTTTTTTAAACCACACTTTTCTGCGGAGGCATTGCCATGAACATACTGCTCATTTCCTCCTTTAAAGGAGAAGGAGCAGCAAATTCCAGAATAGTGAACTGAACTTCAGGTCTAGGCTGAAGACAACCTGCATGGCACTGGATGGTAGATGGACAATGACAGCCTATCCTTCAGCTGATCCTCCTTCAGTGATACACAGATCAAAATCTGTGAACACAAAAACATTACTTCTTCAACTGAAGAAAGACAAATAAAAAATATGCAGATGATTACAGAAAAATTCTGTCCTGTCATCCTCAGGACCATGGGTTACAGGACACACTACATACACAACAAATGAAGTGAATTATTTGTTACTGTCTACTTATCACAGTCTAAGATAATTTCAACACTTGTATCTGCTGTTGCTTCCTAAAAATGATGATGAGAATAACTTAAAAAATGTAATCTATTCACACTGTAAGGCAGAGGAATAAAAACTACACATTTTATTTAAAACTATTGTAATATAACTTCATTGAAAAGCAAAGTTTGCTACTATAATTTAATGATAAAAGGTATCATTAACACCAAATCTGAATGTCTTTGTGAAATACAGTACAGAAATGGAATCGGACATACAGAACGCCCATCTCATTTTTAACTAGTGGTAAAATTTTTGCCAAAAAACAGACTTCCTTGATCATATGGAAGAAAAAGAGAAAATAGATTGCTTTTAGTCAATCCTAGAATGAATGTGAGCCTCTGAACATGATGCAGCTGTGAAGAAAGCCTAGCAGCTTTCTGAAAATTTCATATAGGAAAGCATACGTCTTCAGAAATAAAAAGGAAAAAAACCTGCATAACAATTTTATACCATACCTTAAAACCATACATAAACAGGTACAGACACCTTTGAAGTTTACATAATTACTTTGATACTACTTGATACAAAGGTACTTTTGCCTCAAATTCCTTTATCTTATCATCAGTCTGTATAAAAACTGGAGTTAACCCAAAATAAAAGTTCTAAAATAAAATACATGGGTTAAGCCTTAAGGAAACTGCAGAAACTTTTGAACATACTGAGAAAAACAGTGTGCACGTATCTTGATTTTGTCACCATTCATAAACTTGCTGAAAAATATTTTGCAAAGTCATTCCTGGGTTATTTAGGGAAAAGGAAGAATGCAGAAACTAAACTTTTAAACAAGTTCTAAAAATATTTTTAAAATACAGAAACAACTAGTTGGAAAACTTTTTACTTTCTTCCTGTAAATTTTTAACTCTACACTTTCCAAAATGCTAGCTGCACATCCCCCTTACTTCATTAATTTGATGAATAACACTTAATGGTAATTAAGAATAATGAAGTTACTATACAGACTAGTTTTTGTTTAAAGGAATTTTGAATAATTTGCTTATGCTATCTAACACAAAGGAGATCTAACAAATTAATGAGTCTATGATAGTAAAAGGACGTTTCATGGTGGCCAAGACAGTAGAGGTAGGTTTCACCTGAGGTGACTATTTCCTGTAACTTCCATTACAAAATAGGTGACACAAACATCAAACAACAGGGCAGCAGAGGCCAGGGACTGGAATAAGCTTTCTGCTTTAAATGAAATACACTATTCATTCATTATTTGTGACACAAAGACATTTTCAAACTACATCTGCTTTACTTCATCTTTCCCTGACAAGAACAAGTTTGTTAAAATTCCAAAATAAAGTACCACAACACAAAAAAATAGGCAAGCCAGTTTAGAAAAAATATTAGAGGGAATCTTGATCTTTAAAAGAGTCGGCAGAATTCTGGCACAGTGACATGGCTTTTGTATGAGAAATGTTACTATGTTGGAAGGAAGACAGGAACTACACAAAATAAGCACTTCCTCATCTGGGAGTGAACAATAAAAAGCAAAAAGTTCAGACTGGTAAATAAGCATTTAACAGAAAACTCCAAGCCAAATTTTGGTGACTGGTACACCCCACAGCCAGAGACCATGCTGCCATCACACCAGCAATAACTGGCCACAATCCTTGGGGAAATCTTTCCATTCCTGTAGCTCTGAGTATGTCCACCACAATGAAGTACCACCACTGACTAGGATCTTTCTGACTTCACACTTTACAGCCGGATAACCACATGTCACTGTACATTTATATGTGGTATAAAACGCTGCTGCTGCAGAAGCCAAAATGGTTTTGTCAAAAAAACCAGAATAATATAAGAAGTCAGTTACATTTTTTCACTAAAGCTACCAAAGCACTCCAATTTTACTACTTTCCAGTGATTAATATATTATCAAATATCAGTTATTAGTACATTATTAAATTAAAATTGCAGACTATTCACTAGAGAGCTAAACAATTAAAGGCTTTAAATCACAACAGTAATTCATTATGTAAATATGCTTGTGCACTACTACACCACAAATCTTACCCAAGAACTTGAAAGAAAGCAGTTCATTAAAAAGCAGTGATTTACAAATTTCAGATTATAGACAAATTCACTGAAAGTTTATATTTCTAACATACAAACCTAAAATAGACAAAAGTTGGAATTATGCAAGTAAGAAAAGTAAGCATCTATCCACCATTGAGCAGGAAATTTTTTATTTATATATATTATATCTATATACATACACAAAAGAAATATCTGTCTTTGCTATGAAGCTCTGAAATCAAGAAATCGCAAAGGAAAAAAGTCACCCAAACAACCTTAACTCCAGCCCACCAAGTTTCTTTTTTTATAGGATTCAGCACTTCCTGAATAAGATGGGAATCATTTTGAAAAACGTATTTGCATTTGTACTAAGATACCACTCAAAGTATCAAAGTATTCAAATGAGATGCCTTAAACAGATTTGGCAAAGAATGCAAGCAATTCACTGTAAAAGCCTAAAAAAAATAGGAAGTTCAACTCTGATTTCATAATGCAAACAAGAATGTTACAAAATACATTAAGAAGTCTATATAAGACGTAACTATATTGGGCTTTGGTGCCCGGATGGCGGCCGGGCCGCGCTGTGCTCAGACAGCAAGAAGTCTTTTTCCAGGAGAGCACTGCTTGCTCCACATGGAGAGGGGCCCAGAAAAGGTGACCTAACCAAAGTTCATCTCCACCCTTCACCCAGTTGGTTATCCGCGGCCAACGGGCATCTTCTACTGATGCGGTCACACAAAGATTAAGAGACAAAGGCACACACCTGCCTTCAAAGGTAGACCCAAATTGACTCTAGCATGCTGGAACATCAGAACCATGCTTGATACTGCGGATAGTGGACGTCCTGAGCGTCATTCTGCCCTAATTGCCCATGAACTGTCACGTCTCAACATCGACATTGCTGTTCTCAGTGAAGTCCGTCTCCACGAGGAAGGCAGCCTTAGAGAACATGGTGCCGGTTACACACTCTTTTGGTCAGGTAAACCCAGAACTGAAAGGTATTTCTCAGGAGTTGGCTTCATGATTAAAAACTCTATAGTTCCTAAACTCGAAAATCTGCCGACAGCTCATTCTGATCACATTATCTCCTTACACCTTCCACTACACAACAAGCAACATGTTGTCCTCTTCAGTATATATGCCCCAACTCTCCAAGCTGACCCTGCCGAAAAAGATAAATTTTATACCAACCCGCACTGCCTAACCCAAAAGGTTCCCGCAGATGATAAGATCATTATCCTTGGTGATTTCAATGCCAGAGTAGGAAAGAACTTTGAAGCCTGGAAAGGAGTATTAGGCAAGCATGGGGTTGGAAACTGCAACGATAATGGTTGCCTTCTGCTAGAATTCTGTGCGGAGCAGCAGCTCACCATCAGCAACACTATCTTTCAGCAGCAAAATAGTCTGAAGGCAACCTGGATGCATCCTAGATCCAAGCATTGGCACCTCATTGATTATGTCTTGGTGCAACAGAGAGATGTTCGCGATGTTCATCACACCCGCGTGATGCCTAATGCAGAATGCCAAACAGACCACTGACTTGTGCGCTGTAAACTTAACTTCAATCTTAAATTCAAACCTAAAAGGGGCAGTATCCCAAGGAGGAGACTCCAAGTTAATGATCTTCAATCAGCTACAGTGAGAGACAGCTTTCCGGCAAACCTTCAAACTAGGCTCAAAGATTATTCTATAGATCCCTCTCCTGAAACATTTTGGCAATATATTAAAAATAACAACATCTCAGCCTTGGCCATATTGATCTTCATCACTGGTCTACTCTGGCCTCCAATTGGGAGGCCTGGAGACACACCATCTATAACGCTGTTGCTTCTTCTGAGAACGCACGCAGGATCACTCTCGAGGAGAAAGGACAACGCAGAAAGAATCGTGCCTTGTCGATACCATCCAAGGAGTCTTTCTGCTGTGCCTTTTGCAACCAGACTTGTCTATCTCGCATTGGCCTCTTTAGCCACCAGCGTGCTTGTAGCAAATGGGGGTAGAGTCTTTCCCAAATCTTCATTCGTGAAGCCTAGCCATGATATGGGGCTTTAATTTTTATACTGTAAGCTATCCACAGTTTTATTAGGTTTTTAAGAAGCCTGTATTTCCTTCTTAGCAAGGTATATCTTCAGTGATAACTGAAGCCACAAATTGATGGCACCATATCTCAGAGACCTTTTGGAATATCTACTTAAGTGCACTTCAGATCTTTGGCAACACAGTACCCCACCTTGGCAAAGGCAAGTCATCTATTATCAGTGTAATTGTGCCTATCAGAATCAATCAAATACTCAATGTTATCTAATGAAGCAATTACTTTGTTCTAGCCTTCAGCCAATTTTTCCCCCTAAGTGGTAGGAAAATGCACCATTCTACAGACAAATGCTATCTATTAGTCATGAAAACACTGTAATGCAACTATGAAGTGCTATATACTTTTAAGACTCTACAACTTGTCATTGTCTCTATATGCATGGCAGCATATCTTGTCTCAACTATTTGTCCTCTCCACCTGCCAGAATGAATGAATAATGTCCTGGATGTACATCCAGCTTTTACTGTAGTCAGCAACTTCTACTGACAGTCATGCTACGCAAGTGAAAAAGAGGAAGCAAAGGCCTCCACTGACTCTGGCATCAAATGCATTCTGCTTTGTTCATGAAAATTATGCCACAAAGAACGCATGACATTTCTTCACTAAGAGACATTTCTATTTCAGTTATTTAGCAGACAGAATAACAAGTAACAGAAGACAAAGAATAAAAAAACCCAAACATAATTACACTTCCACAGAAGAAAAAAATATGACAGTTGTGCATAGACTCGAAGTTTTTCTTTCTGAAAGTAGAACTTGTATCACATTGAAAGAAAAGGTAGCTCTAATGCTGATTCCTAACAAACTCATCATTACTGATGCAATAATATAAAATATCTAGATCAACACTACTAAGTCAAGCTGCATGCCTGCTGACTGAAAACATGTAGAAAGAGCATGTCTCAGGCAGGTAGACATAAAAATGTACAGATCTGGCAAGATAAATATTTTTAACAGATTATGAAGAGACTCTCCTGCTTCATACACCTGGTAAGTACTACTTTTGAGCACTGTCAGCGTGTTTTCCTTTTCCATCTGTCTCCCATTTATTAATTTAAGAATTAACACTAAAAATCTCCACCTCAAAGCCACAGTTAAATTAAGAATACACTACAGATGTAGGAAATTTCAAAGTGATCATACACATACTTTTGTATCCACTTTTCTTTTAATCATTATGATTTAACATACCAAGTTTCTCCTTTAGCACTCATGGGCAAGTTAAAAAGGTATACAGAGAGGAACTAAATATTGGGTTTAGAGGAAAGGGAAAAAAATAGGACTGAAGAAAACAATCTGAGAGCAGCAACTCGTAGAGTCTGACAGAGGTGTCACCAGTAGAGGGGGTTGCGATCTCACAGACTTGGCCAACACCCTGAAAGGGTGTTTCACCATTTCTTTCTTTCAGAGGCCATCCAGAGCAGATGAAAAGGACAGAAACAGGAAGGTACACTTTAAAACCAACCCGGGTACTCCTGTGAACCTGTCACCCACTACAGTTTTTGAAATATGATAAATGAGTCTGCTCACCTGCAATCACTACTGCAGCAAACAAATATATACACTGATTTCTAATGGTCCCAAGCCCTTAAAAAGAAAAGTCTACTCTAAAACAGTCACACTGAAAGTACTTTTCCTCAACCTTCATTCAGATGATGTAAGAATATGAGGCATCGTTGAGTTCTCTGTAGTACAGCAATAACAACATTTGGACAAAAGTGAACATTTGAAAATACTCTGCTTGCATTCTACTCCAACAACCCTGATCTACTCTATTTCATCCAGCACTCCACTATGAAATAAATAGCTTACTTTACCACAGTGCCCTGTAAACTCCCAATAAGGCATAGCCAAATGTAAGAAACATACACCCTACATTTCTTCTCAGGTAGTGCACTAACTAGCCTGAAACAATCCAACAGTGTAAATTTGCTCTCCTGGACACCCCAAAATTTTGAGCAAACATCACTTCAGGGTCTTTTGTTTCCTCTGTGTGAAATAAAGAGGGGGAGAAGGGAGCTAAAGGCTCCCTGTACTCACTATTATCTCCAATTCCAAGGAGATGAAAGGAAATTTCTCTGCAAGTAACATCCTCAAGCCTGGAGGAATTAAAAAAAAAAAAGTTAATACAGTAGTCTGTCTTGTTATTGCACCTGGTTTTAGGTGCCACAACACAGCATTTAAATTTCTCCTTTATCTTCTACTTCATTCTCTTTTGGACAAAAACAGTTTGGTGGCAGAAAAAAATGTTCGCATACTGGAGGCGAACCTGCTGTGAAAGTGCACAAAACTCACTAAAAACATTGTAAAACAACAGAATTCTTCCTGCAGATCTCCATGTAGGTACAAACAGATGTAGACTGTGGTGGGTTGACCCTGGCTGGCCACCATGTGTACACCAAGCTGCTCTATCAATCCCCTCCTCAGCAGTACATGGGGAGAAACAATGAAACAGCCCATGGATCAAGGTCCAGAAAACCTGCTCCAGTGTGGGTTCCTCTCCATGGGCCACAGTTCCTGCTAGGAAAGTGATCTGTAGTGTGGGTTCTCCATGGGCTGCAGCGTTCTTCAGTGCACATCCAACTCCTACAGCTTGAGGTGCCCCATGGCCTTCTCCATGGGTTGGCAAGGGAATCTCTGCTTCAGCACCTGAAAGAACTCCTCTCTTTCCTCCTTTGTTAATCCTGGTGTCTGCAGGACCATTTCCCTCACATTTTTCACACTTCCTTTCTCACACAGCTGCCATGTTAGAGAGCATTTTTTACTTCTTAAATATGTTATCACAGAGGCATGATCAGCACTGCCAGTGGCTCAGCTTTGGCCAGAGGCGGGTCCATCTTGGAGCCAGCTGGAACTGGCTCTGTGTGATATGGGGGCAGCTTCTGGTGTCTTCTCAGGCCTGCAGCCTCCCTCTTATCAAAATCTTGCCATGTAAACCCAATACAGTCACCCAAACACTTGTATCATGAGATGGAAAATGTATCAGGCAGCAAACACTTTCCATCAAAGTCATGGAAACAACAACCAAATAACCTTTAATAACATGTGGTATGAAACCCAGTTCACGGCCCCTTCTTCGCCTTCCGCACAAGAGGGAGGATACAAGTTGTTAATTGTCACTCCTTAATAAACAAGCAGCCCTAAGAAGGATCAATGGATTGTTTCATGCCAGTATTGTACACATTAGCCTGAGTAAGACAAATATTTCAGGTGTTTTGTCAGACACAGTAGCACTAAGAAGAAATCTTCATCCAACTCCAAAAACGTTAAAAACTGTTCTTTACCAATTTGAGCCCTTATAGTAGGTTGACTCAGTGCACTGGAGAAATAAATGAAGTATTTACATCATATACTATCTAGCTGAATACCTTTACTGTATGGAACTGTATTTCAGTCATCTGCCTGAACTGTTCACACTGGCACATGAAAGGAAATTTCAGAGTGAACACCGACACGTGTGACCTTCCCTGCCTCTTCTGTGGAAACAAAAACCAAAAGTATACCTTGATACTGAAAAGTCCTCAAGATTAGCTGCAGCCATCACAGATACACTTTAATTATTAGCATGGAATGATGTGAGATCAGGTAAATTGTGGGGTATAAGGGGACTTCCAGGTATATTGGAGACATCTCATAGAACTTAGACTTGGATTAAGAAATTCTTTTCAGAAAGAAGAACACTGACCACTACTTTTACCAAATGCAAAAGAAAAGTTCAAAAAATGTGTAAATTGCGTATGTGTGCATATAAGCACGCAGGCACACAACCTTATTTCATTTAAGCAACTTCTACCTGTTGGAGAACTGGGGAAAATGTGAAATAAAAACGTGAATCACATTCTCTCCCAAAGATGGTAGTGGATCCCTGCATGGTCATATTCTTCTGATGTTTTCTATTAGAAATCTTTTGTTTCAGCCACCAAGATCTTCTTAACGTTGTCTAATTGGGAAGTCAACACCTTCCACCTCCGTGGGGGAATTCCACATGATGCTCTCAAAAAGAGATGCAGTCTAAGGTCTAGAACCTTTTCCAGCCCACAGAGAGCGTACTAAGAAGAAATAAACTGAATGCTATGTCAGGGTTTGTTTTTCACTCCATTCTCTATTTTAATAGCTGCCTTTTTTTTTTTATACCCTCAGGCTGTGAAGACAGGACACTGTTTATGCTATGCATTATCTGTCTCGGTGACCTGCTCAAAGAAGAGTTACCTCACATTTCCCATCTGGGTAGAAGTAGCACATAAACCAATTTCTGTGAAGTAGCTCACTTGCCTGCACTTTGAATACAATTATTTTTCACACCTAACAGACTAAAACGCTACATTTCCTTATTTTAAATTCATTTTTCTACATGAACTGTCTCACGTTCTGTACAAAAATTTGCTATGAGCAGGAAACGAACAAAAGTATTTTGATCTTTAGGTATATCAAAGGCATGTGGGCAAAGACATGAGAAAGCTAGCTGATGATAATTTACAGTGACAAGGAAAGCAGAGTATTACTCATCTAATCACTTCCCTTTCTGTCTGTGCATCTCCCACAGATGTCAGGGTTAATCTACCTTATCTACATTATTCATGCCCTTGTCCCACAATGGTTCTTGAAGGCAGCACAGCATAACTGTAATAGTTTATCAACACAAATCTGTTTTGTACCATAAAAGCTGACTGAAACTATTGAACACATCCTAAAACAATGAACTAATTATATGGTTGTTACGTAGGAGGTACAACATTTGCAAGAATGGTCAAGGAATATTTCAGACTTCTAAACAAAATAGGAATCCATGAGACCATTATCAGAAAGAAAGACAGCAAGATAGAAAAATCCCAGAAAAAGGAAACTAAATTGCAATAAATAACTAAAAATTGGATGATTATTCCTAGATACAGAAGGACAAAAAGAAAAAAAACAAGAAAAAAATAATGAAAATATTTCCTTGAACTGTAAACAAAATTAGCAGAGTACATACTTTATCTACCCTTAAAAAAAACAACTGAACTAAAAACCACGTAGCTGGAACCACTAGAACTATAGACCTGTAATTTCTGTACCAAGATCTCTATCCTATGAACTGTTCCCATGGCTCTTTCTTAAGTTTAGGACAATGTTTCTCAACCTTCTAATTTTTCTTTCCTTCAGAATCAAAGAACCTTGCCTACTCTGGGGAAAACAAAACCAAAGTAGATATCCAGTATGTTGCTTGTTGGTCAGGGAGGGGCTGGATTGGATGGATAACACACTCAACTTCTTTTTTTAACTTGTTTTAACAAGTCATAGTTTACAACAGGATTTTAATCTAACATCTTTACAAGATGAGAGACACCAGATACACAGACTGCAAGAAGACTTGGGGGAAAAAGTAACCCCCCCCCCAACTTATAAACAACCTGGTGCCTGCGACTGAGCAGGCAGAACAACTTAGTGTTTGCCATAATTCTTGCTGGGGGACACAAATGGCAATAAGCCAGCAGGCAATGATGCCACTTGTAGGGCAGTCTGCAACCACAGGTAAAATATCTGTTGATATGTAACAGCTGGATGGCAATGTGGGTTTTGAAGGGACAACAGAAAGTTTCTTTCTGGTTTAATTTCCTCCATTTTGTGTTATTTTTTGAGGGGGACACTTCACAGTCAGTCTTCTGAAAGGCACAAAATTACTAATGCTCATCTATGTAGCAAACTGAGCCTGGCCTACAATTCCTGCTTCTGGTGCAGATTAATTTCTACTCCCTTATTCATTTTCCTTCCTAACTACCTTTCAGAAGGTCTAATTTCCAACCAACAGATCAAGTATTACCACGATAGTTTTCTATAAGAATGATTTGGAGATGAGTTCTCTTTCCGAAGGAATTCTGTTCAGCTTTTATGTGTATTTTATCTTACATCTTCCCCTTTGCTTGATGGCTAGTGGGCTCTCAGTGTGGTAACAATGGGTTATCACAGACACAGAACAGGTTGCATATAAAGCAGGAAAAGGACAGGAAAGTATTAATTCACTATGCCATTCCCATCAATAATTAAAACACAATGTAATGAACTACAGACTCTAACGTCTGATCCTGAAGAGGCTACAACAGCTAGTTGATTTATGTCCAAATGACACCCCTACAGGTAGATAATGAGGAAAAACAGATGGACAGCATTATTTCCCTTTAGTTATCGTAGCTTGATGGTTAGAAGGAAAAGGTAAGCAAGATCTATTAATTCTTAGATTTAAGAAGTCAAATAACTCCAGTGTCCAGTTGTTGTATTTTTAAAAATATAAATAAGTAATCCCCTCTTACTCAACCTGCCTTCTTCCTGCTGATAAAATAAAATAATGTTTTAATGAAATAGTGGAGGTTAAATTACCCTTTTCGGAACACAAAAGTCTTTGCTGTACAAGCTGTGAACCTGCTCAAATTAGTGACAAATAACAGCTTCATACACATGCTGCTGCAATCCAAGTCAGGTTTTGTAAAAAAAAGGAATCAAGTTAAAAGCTTCAGGACTAGAACTTGGGAGATTTGGAGAATACACCTTCAACTGTGGCAGCAGAAAGTGCAAAAGATTTTATCAAGTACTTTACTTTTTGCCTTAGGTCGTTTATCCAGCATATACATTTTAAAACCTTTACTATGAGATGCACTGTTAATTTTCAAATTTTCCACCAGTGGAGGTGCTAAACCTGCTAACCTTATACTACCTCTGCTATTACTCAGTGGCTAAATTTCCACTGATGATATGAACTCCAAGTCTGAAATTTTGAGTTAATTCAACTTTTAAGTCAACATACTGCAAAACTCACTGATTTAATAACAGATACTTTTAACTGTACACACTAAACATTCTGACTCAATAACTGATATTTTAACTGTACCCCCAACAAGGTCATTAATACACAGGTAAAGTGATCCATTGGTGATTTACATGATTTTTTCACCTTTCAGACAATAGTAAAAGTAATCCTACCTTGACTGTGACTCTTTCCAAATCCATTCTCATGACTCAATACTTCAGTGTCAAGTACTTCAGTCATGCCCATAGAGAAGAGGTTACACCTAATTGCTTAGCGTTCTCAGATTACAATTTCTTTTCTGCATTAGAAAAACAACAGTCTCACATTCTTATCTAACTCACTCCCAATTCAGCCTCTTTTTATTCAGGAATAACAAAAAAAAAAAAGAGCCCAAGACTTCACAAGAAGCTCTGAAATTTTCATTTGGACTTATTCCAAAACTTGGTAATCTTTGTGACTGTTACATATAGTCCTCAGCTCTCATCACTTCTCCCTTTGTTTCAATTTAGCTAGGAAATTCATTCTTTTGGGAAGAACTCTAAAGAGATGCTCTAGCAAATATATAATTATAAATGAATTTTATTTCGAGAAAAAAAAAGGCTCTGATTATGTAGAAATTATGAATAATTTCAACCAGCAGTTATTTCTCTGAAGAAATGATATTACCACATAACCCCATGAGTTTCCTATGCTTACTTAAGGAAAGTCTCATCTCTGAAGTTTATTTATTCCAGATTGACACAGATAGCAGAAAATTAACTCTAACACAAAAAGCTTCTAATGTGGCTCATGCTGAGCCCTGTGCCAGCACACCTGCAGATATATTGAAGATGTTATTCAAAAGACTATTATTACAAAGTTACGTACTCTGTGCAAGATACTAGACAACTGTTACACTATAAATTGTCAGTTGATTTTCTGCATACAACAGTATTTAATTTCACAGAAAGCAAATTTTAACCATTGACTGAGAACAGAAATATCTATTATATACCATGCTCTTGTAACAAGTGGAAAAGTTTATACGGTTGGTAAAACTTGGTTAAAAGGCTGGTTTATGCACTTTAATCAAGTATTTCAAGATTTTAAAACGCCAGAATGCCAAGAAGCTTAAGATACATTCTATCAAGATCTGCCATATCATCTGAAATTTTGTGCCAGAAACATTTGTGGATAACAAATTCTCCTACAGCTCTTTCCAATGCTTTATGTGCTTTTTTCTTGATTCTGCAGCTCCCGTTATACAACTGCCCACATGAATATGTAACGCTGAGGATAAAGACTGTCCTTTTAATAATTCCTCCCCCCATATTTTTTCATGTGATATTCATGAGAACAGTATTTTTTCCCATTCTTCTGCAAGACTAACGAACAAGCTGCATTGTTTTAGTTTCCTCCTGTTGCAGTTTTCCTTACCATCCAAGTCCTTTTCTGCATCTGTTACAGTCTCAAGTCATCTTCCTTGAACATAAATGGGACACAATTGGCCAGAGGAGGATTACATTACACCGTCATGTATAACATCATTAGGAATTTCTAGTCTCTATTGAAATATATCTTCTGATAAAGCCTCAGGACAAAATCACATGGCTAAGATTTGTCAAACTGGTGGCTTGTGACCATCTTTACAAGTCCCATATCCAGGTCTTCTTCCTTTACTAATTACCAGCAATGAACTCGTGACTTAGAGCAGCCACTTACTGACACTTTAAATTTTCAGCTACCTTTCTTCTAGACCATTCTTCATAGAGCAATGAATGTTTCCAACTAAGTATACCCTGAGTGTTGTCATAAATCTGTGTTCTCATCATAAAGAAGTAAAAAAGTGCTTAAGAAACACAACACCAGGTGAAAAAAAACCCTGACTCTAGAAAATACTTTGTTTCTATACGGAAGTTTCCTGTCTCAGACCGAAGTTACCTACTACACTTGAAATTCAAGAAGAAAACAGAAAAACAACCACCACCATCTTAAAAACAAACAAACAAACAAACAAACAAACAACAACAACAAAAAAAAAAACAAACCAAAACCAAAAAAATACCATCAACTTTTTCTGCTCACAAGCAAACTGTAAACAACAGCAATTTCTACTACAAGTTCATAACAAAGTGTTAGGCAAGTATCTGCAAGCATATCTTGCATTACAACTCTCAGTTGCAATTTCAAAGATAAAATTTATGGTGCTTTAGTAAATTAAGCCAATAAGCAAATCATCTTAATCAGTGGATTATTTGAAAACATACACTTATTGCCATTTGTTACGAAGTTTTCCTAGGTCCGTTTCTGTCAAACATCTGAAGAGAATCTTGCCTACACCCTTCCTTCCCACTAATACATCAGCCATATCTTAATCATGAACACAAAAAACAGGTCTTGGCATTTTACACTAGCAAAGCCCATTTTGGAGGTTAAATAAACCTGCAAAAAAAAAAAAGGAGAGTTTATTTAGGCTTACTTTAAGGTTTATTTTACAGGTTAATAAAGTTCTAAAAAGATGTTTATTTAAAAAAATCTCTCTCACAACATAAACTCTTAAATCAAGTATGAATAGATTAAACTTTCTTTGATAAAGTATGTTGGTACTACACTCACAGGTCAGTTTGCTGATGTGAAATGATATCAGTCATTTGTCAACAACTCCCCATCAACACCAACAACTCACAGGTATGCACTAGCATTTCCATTTTATGGTGCTTCTTTTTCAATGCAATAGAATCCATGCAAACAACCTCAACAACTTCCATCAGAGTAGACTCAGTTGTTATCCCACCATTCATTTTTTACTGAGAAACAAGAAAAATTGCTTGCAAGGAGGCAAGGTAAATGACGAGTGTGGACATTGCAGCCAAATTCCAAGAATATTATTGATTAACTCTATACAAATCACACTTCCGTGAAAATATTTTTCAAAGAGGGAAACAAATACTGTGCACAGAGGAAGGAGGGAACTTAGCCTTTCCTTCAGGCATGATGAGCATAGCCTCTTCAAAGATGTGTCACAGAAACCGGGCAATGTGTCCACCCTAGCAATTCACTGAACATATTGATTTATTGAACAGGACATTGGTAGGAGGGGAAAGAGGCTGACACAGATCTGGACCAGCATCCCCTTCATCAGGCAACATTGTAACTAAAAATACAGCCTAGTCCTGCTGTAGTCAGTGTTTGCATACATTAGAGACCAAGTAGGAAGAGAGAATAAGGTTTTTTCCCAAGGTGGAAAACCTCTGTTTGCTTAGCTTCAGTGAACAAGGGACCTTCAGCAGCATGTAGGACACAACACTTAAAAGCATTTTAGGGCCATGGATCAAAGAATGACTAATAGTAACCAGAGTTACTATTAGACTCATCACATCACTGCCTTTGACAGAAGGGAAGAGGAGGCAGAGCTAGGATTCTACTGCTTTTCTTTCAGCAGGTCAATGCAGGTTGTGCTCAACAACTCACTTGTCGTTGTTTTTCCAAGGACATAAAAACATAGTTTAACTTTTACATTAGAAAAAAAATGGAAAAAATCAGAGATAATAACAGAGAAGGAATATTTTCTCCAGTAAATTCAGTTCTACTTCAGATGAGTGATGTATACAGACTACTTTCTTCTATTTCAGTAGACTTTTTAAGAGTTTATCTTCCTATGTTATTTTGTGCTACAGATAGTAGCACAAAGTCACCAACATCCATTTATCAGCTTTTGAATGCTGGAAGACCATGTCTTAAAGCCGAAAGCAGTACTTTTTTTCCATGGATTAGTAATAGGATAATTAATTATTTAGTAATAGGATAATTAGTAATAGGATAGTCTAAAATCACAGTGTAAACTGCATCTGGTTTAGGCAAACCTGAACAAATTAAGATTACAGCATACAGATACATTTTAGAGAAAATAGAACTTCTACAAATAAGACCGCATTATTTTAAACAGTTATAAAAAGGCTGGTCTAAGGTGAAGGGCTTTTTAAATAATTTTAACTATCATACTTGTTCTACAGTAGGCATTACCATAGTCTAAATGCATCCAAGTGGCTTTGCTTTTCTTTAAAAGAAAGTAAATTTCAATTAAGGTACTACATGACTGTTAGAAGAACAGTTCTTCAATAACTGGAACAAGAAAATAGGGTGGAGGCAGGATTTCTGTCCTTACCTATGACACACTTATAAAGAAATATGAGCAAAACAACCCTCTCAAACACACCTAATAAGTCTTTAGACTATAATACTTAGAATACTTTAGTCTAAGTACTGTTATTGCACATGTAATATTTTACGTATTTAAGTATTCCCATGAAAAAAATCTCCTTATGCATAGAGGTAATTACTTAAAGTCTCTTAATACATATTTCACTCCTTTTCTTTTGGCATATGAACATAAAACAACTGATAAAAAGCATATCACTGAGTTGCCTCAAGCTGCTATAGTTGTAGACAAGGGAATTTATTGCCAGGAGGAGCAGTCTACATTTTTTAAATTGTTTCTGCATTCTCTGTGTACAGATTGCCAAATTATTTGCATGTGGTAGACTCATGTCATTTCCAGCTGCTCTTTGTTCCTTATTATTTTGCACTAACATATAAAAACTTCAGTACAGCTTATTGAAACTTGGCCACTGAGTAACAGTGTCTTCCAAAAACCACAACCAAACATTCAAAACCTTTCTCCCAGTCATTAAAGGTATAACAAACAAGAAAAACAGCCTTTCTTTGACAGCCAAAGCAAACATCTCAGTAGCATTTATTCAGTGTGCTTTAGCAGCTTTCACTGCCCAATTCTGACAGGCTAAAATTATCTTTTAGGCCTTGAAGTTTGCTGAAAACTAAATAAGCAATACTGTAAAGTGCCTTTTAAGACTTCCATGAGTCCTTCATATACTTTCAGCAAGCCACATACTGATTTTAAAAAGTATTATAACCAAAAACTTGTAACTAATAAATGAACTCCAGTTTCTATACATAAGACTCTGCACTACCAAAGTAGCCGATGAAAGTTTATCAGATCTCTTCATATTTATTTTCAGACTTTAATACAAACTTTTTAGGCGTTTTTAGAAGCTTTCCTGTCTTAAGTACTTTCAAGAAACTCCAGCTGATCAACTCCAGCCCTCACATGGGTTTCCAACATTGACTTTGAAACATGATTAATCTTGCACCGAATTACGAAAATAGTGTTCAAATGACTTATATACTGATTATAAATTGTAATTTTTCAGTGTCCTAAGTTGACTGAACTATAAAGTTCACTAAGAAGTTAACAAAATCACTGTCTGGGTACTGTAAACATGAGAAGGACCACACAGATTGACAGGCAACCCATACAGCACTCAGATTAAGAATTCAATCAAAAACTCATGAAACAAGGGGCGAAAATAATCCCGATTTTAGACTTTGCTCTAAATAATTATCCTTTTTGCATGATATGGATAACTTGGTGGTTACTCTCTTTGTGGGAAATGGATGAGGTAAAAACACATTCTAATTAGCAATCTAGAACACTTACCACAAGTCAGAAGGCAAGTGTGACTTCCCACTGTCTTTTAGAATTAAGAAAGTTTATTAAATTCAGTTATACTGTCCACAGTATTTCTCATTCCTATTTCTACACAAATCCTCTCCAGTTTGCTTTAGCTTGATTCCTTGGCTGAACCCTCTTGATCAAGATTATGTAACCCTTAGTGCTATCCCTCCTATAGCAACTTCCCAACTACACCAAGCCAGAGGCTTTCATTCCCACAGATTTTCCTAAATCACTATTAATACAATGAATTAATTCTATTTTAATTCTCACACAACTTTTGGCCTATTTTCTACTGAGAGAGAATTACCTGTCCTATCAGTAAGGAAAATAGCGTTTTAAAGTATTACTTCATTAAATTATTAAAACAATTATTTATTTTTTATTTTCCTAACAGAAGTTTTAGACATGTGCACTATCTAAAAAAACACTAAATGACTGAAGTAAGTCAGAAAGGCCAAGAAATTGTAAAGATTAATGTATCCTCTTCAAACTCAATGTATAGGGCTCACAGGATTTATTTTTCATACTTACTTTGTAATTTGGTCTGGAACTCTGATACGCTCCTACCATTCAGAGAGGACACACATGCCAGGGCATGAGGTCACAGGACTTCACTGTGCTCTTGGTCTAAGCAAAATCTGCATTTTGATATATCTGTGACAGCAAATTACAGCACTCCATTTTCTATTTCATACCAGCACTGTTCTGACTGATTCTTTTTCAGGACAGTTTCCTAAATTCCCTGTGATTACTCAAATGTTTTCAATAGATCAACATAGTCCATTAATATTTTCCTAGAACTGCAAACTGATACAAGTCTGAAGACCAGAAAAGTTGCTCAAAATTAAAACAAACAAACAAAACAAAACAAAACAAACAAACAAAGAACAAAAACAAAACAAAAACCACAAAACCAAAACTAAATTAAACTAGCCTCCTTTCTTCCAGCTTTTACCAGTAAAAATAAAACTTCACAAATGTGCTATTTTATGGCTCCAGGAACAGCTAAGTCATATGCAGATGAAAGTGACTGTCCATATGAACATGATGCACAAAGTTTGGAAGGAGTTTAAATGCCTTCACTGCAGATCACAACCAGTAGCTGATATACAGGAATGAAAACAAGACTGTTATGATACATAGTTTTCAACTCAAACTTCTGAAGTTATTGTCCAACTCTATTGAAAGTGGTGAGTTTATGAAGGAAAAATGTTAACTGTGCTATTAGTAATACTGTAAATACATTTATTCACAGACAATTGAACTGTCTCATGTTGCTTTGAACACTTAAGAATATAATCTATAGCAAACACTTATGGCAAATCAACAACTCAAGACAAGTAAAGAAGACAGAAGTTCCTGATGCTGCTTAAATTCGGTAGAGACAAAGTATTCACAAAAAAACTCCACGTCTCTGACTTAATAATATGCAACAGAAGTTCAGCTTTATTTTCATACTGTTTTCACAGTACTACAATTCATTTAGTAAAGTGTACTGTCTACATCCAAAATATCCAGCATTTTACTTTAGACTGGATGAGAATCTTCTTAAATAAAAACTCTAATGTACCACTTATTTCCTACAGAAAACAAACTTCAGTGTCCCTACCCTTGCTGGAAAGTGTGAAGTAGTTTAGACATGGTACTTATTACAGCTGAACCCAGCTGAATGAATTCAAACAACACTGACTTCAAATGTGCCCAACCATCTAAACTGCTTTAACTGGGAGACTCAAAAAGAATGTTGGAGTTACTATACTGTCTATGCAAAACTAAAGTTTACACAAAGTACTGCAATTTAAATTAACATCACAGAAATCTAATACAAACTGCTCTGCAGAGGTTTAAGAATCTAAATTAAGATATAAAACAAACTTTTAAAATGTTATGAGAAGAAACTGGACATAATATTGCTTTTTCTCATCATTCCAGCTCAGTTGGATCTTACATTTGAAAAGTTCCCACCTTCATCATCTCCAGCAATGTCTTTTAGCACTATATTAAAAAGGGTTTGTTTATCCACCACATATTTAGTTCCAGAACTTCTAAAAGTTAAGACTGCCTCACAATTCCCCTTATTTGAAAGCATCCAAATTGGTAAGAGGATTTTGTGTGTGCATGAATGCAAGCCTGTAAAAGAGCAGACCACTAGGCCTTCGGCTTTATCCCTCTAGAAGGACAAGATGAAAAAAGGACATTAGTTGAATGTGAAGGAGGGATGATCAAGTTATTACGGTCAGATTGATGAGGTTTTATAAGCTTCTACCCTTCTAAATGAACTCAGCTTTTAATATTTATTCTGCAAGCTGCAAAGTAATTTTACACTGACTAAAGGGAGAACTTGAGCAGCTGTTCAACTGTACATACATACACCTCCCTATGTTCTTGGTAAGTGAAAAACGCTGTTTGCATTCTTTTAGTCAAACAGTGGTTTTCTAGATCATGACCTGGTTAAGCATTACAACTACACACTTGATAATATTACACTCCTTGATTCTGTAATGACAAGGGTCAAATTAAGTGTTGTCAAATGACACTGTGCTACCAGTGTTACACAGGAAGATAAATGAAGCATAAAAATAATGTATGTGGTGGACAGAAATCTCATTTAACATATCAAATAATGGGTTTTAAGGCACAGGAATATAAAAACTTCATGCAGCAATGCAAGATATAAGAGTGAAATATAAAGTTGCCAAAAAAATGGAAAGTATTGACAGAACATTCACACCATTTGAGGGTATGCTTAATACTTTTCCATATCCTAAAAAGAGGCATTCAGTAAGCAAAGTTGGATTACACTTTTCTCATCTTTTTCTTCACTGTGTGTTACTTCAGAGGATAGATATTTTGAGTTAAAACAGGTTTATCAAAGAGCAGCACAATGCTCAAGTTCAATTGTAAAAGTAATTGAAGCATTCAGAAAAACAAGCAGTTCAGGAAGGATATTGAGGTGCTGGAGCAGGTCCAGAGAAGAGCAATGAGGCTGGGGAAGGGACTCGAACAGAAGTCCTATGAGGAGAGGCTGAGGGAGCTGGGGTTGTTCAGCCTGGAGAAGAGGAGGCTCAGGGGAGACCTCATCACTCTCTACAACTCCCTGAAATGAGGTTGTAGCCAGGTGGGGGTTGGTCTCTTCTCCCAGGCAATCAGCAGTAGGACAAGAGGGCATGGTCTTAAGCTGTGCCAGAGGAGGTTTAGGTTGGATATTAGGAAGACATTTTTTACAGAGAGGGTAATCAGACATTGGAACGGGCTGCCCAGAGAGGTGGTGGATTCACCATCCCTGGAGGTTTTTGAGATGAGACTGGATGTGGCACTTAGTGCCATGGTCTAGTAACCATGGTGGTGTTGGAACAAGGGTTGGACTTGATGATCTCGGAGGTCTTTTCCAACCTGTCTGATTCCGTGATTCTATGAACAGACTAAATGTAAACAACTGTGTCACAGCGTAAATCTAAAGAGCTACAGATCTATTTTGAAGAAGTGCATGGTTCTAGTAGCCCCTTCACCAATTTTTCTGAAAAAAATTATTAAATCCAGAGGTAGACAACTACACACAGCAGATGTGTAACCTGCAGAAGTTCAGAGGCACAGTTCTCAGTAGACCTTACTAAATTCTACATGAACTGTGCTTTCCAATAATAATCATCCTCATCATCCAGTATTCCATGCAGAAACTAAATTACACAACACTAGATTTATGAGCAGACAACTAGAAAATAATCAAATAAAATAAATCGAATAATAAATAATAAATAAAATAATAAATAAAATAATAAAAATCACACCAAAGAAAGGAAATGTAACCCATCTGCCTTTCTTCACAAAACTTGCAGATTCCCATTAGAATAATTTTTTTCACCAGATAAAAAAAGGCAAGCAAAAAAAAAGTGCTAAATAAGACACCTTTCTGATATGACTTCACATCTGACAATATATGAAGTCATATGCTGAAATTCTCAACTTTGTGAGATTCCAGAATAGGACTGAAGTTGAGACAAAAAAACCCACTTACATTGTTTGAATCTCTTGAACAGTTGAGGTGCTTTCTCCAAAATTCTCCTTAAATTATATGTAATAAAGCAACGCATGTTTTATTCAATTAATCCAGCAACTGCACCTATGAAGACAATGAACCTGAATCTAACATTTAAGAGGGCAGTATTTTACAAGTGAAATACTGACAGTGAGTTTAATCTGGGAAACTGAGTTCCTATGAAGAAGGAAAAGTGCATTGATTTAATTGCATTCAAGATCTGACTCTCAATGACTACATTCTACCACCACTTCATTAATATATATATATTCACTATTCTGCAAACATGAGAGAGCTGAAGTGTAACTATTTTCATCTGCTTCATCCTTTGCCTTGAACATTATGACAATTTTGTCACATGACACTTCCATCTGAGGGAATCATGACCTAAATAAGATAAATGAGTTTGACAGAACAAACCAATTGTTTGTTCTTTACTTTCTTTATTTGCTCGGTAACTTTGGTCAAAATCAATCGATCCCCCACAACAATCTTTTCCATCAATGGGTGATAGAAATGTAAACCACACAAGAGACATAGGAAGGCTGATGAATTTTTCTAAAGCTTTTCAAGAGAACAAGGTTCATAAAAATTTAAAGCATTAAAATCAGGAACAGTTTTCAGCAAGGTCACCTACTGACTAGGTCTGAAATAACTTAAATTTGATTGTTGTCAAATTTATTTTTACATAAAATATTGCCTATCTATAATGTTTATTTTTATACAGAATTAGCTTATTGCAGACTGACAGAAGAAAATGCTTAACAGAGTAAATCTAAGTCTACCTGGAACGCAGTTTGTTCAATCTGGAAAAAAACTAAGTCCAAACCAGATGTCAATTGTCTTTCTATTCACAAAACACATGATGTTGCCTAAGAGATGCAGAAAGAATGTATGTTGCATTAAAGACTGATTTTAATCGATGTAAAAACATTTGAAGATATGGACCTAGGCACTTCAGGAGACCAAGTTCCACCTTCAGTGATTTCGAAGTCTAAAACTACTGAGAAAGGATATAAGGTGCTTTGAAAAAGTCCACCTACATGTATAAGCAGTTAACATATAAAAAAAAGTCACAAAGGTTTTCAAATCAGAGCAATCTCTATTTAGCTCAGCATTTCTGAATACTTTGCATATTAAGGCACATGGGAAGAGAAAACCCAGTTAGATTACTTCAGTAATTCACTACCAAACTACAACATTGAAAGAGAGACACAGAGCAGTGTGCTTGATTAAGACATCCTCAAATCAATTTGCTGTAAAAGTATTTCTAGAGGAGCAAAGTGGACTAAACCATTTTAACAGAGCCAGAACCATAGATTTTACATTGTTGAAAAATTCGGATATAAAATAACCACAGGATGAGATCTCTACACTAGCCTTTAACAACCTGGAATACAGTACCGTAGAAGCCAGCATGCTTAACATGTTAACAAATTAGATTTCACAATGGAGCTGCAAATCAAGATATTCCTCCTAACTTCAGCTGGAAAACTATGAGTATGGTTCAAGCCCCACAGCTGTAAGTGGCCTCAGACAGGTAAAACTACAAAATAACCTTCTTCCCCCATACATAATGCTTTAGATAGACTCATACAGTAAGATATACACAAGAAAGTATTAGATGCACCACAAATTTACCATATAGTATATTTAAAATAAAATAATCAATTAAGCACTGAATGCTAAACAAGAAAAGACACAGTATTTATACTCTTGTAAGTTGATAATATAACAATTCAAAATTACGCTAAGATTAGCATCACCAAGAAGGGACTTAATGGCCTGGACGACAACACTTGAAAAGCTAGGAACATAAGTGCAAACAGCATGTAGTTGTAACACTCAAAACTACCTGAGAGCATTTCTTGCTAAAAAACCGATAATACTAAAAAGACAACACTGAAAAGGACTGAATGGAAACTGGAGAATAATGAAGACACCTTGAAACTAAGGAAGAGTCAGCTTGAAAAGAAGGACTAACATTTGTGCTTTGTTTATAATGGAAGAGGAACCTCATAATGGCAACAGAGAATCGCCAAAGCCTGATGGGACAGCGGAAAACACACCCCATCGGCATCACAACCTCCTGAATGCCTTGGGGAGCAGCTGCCCCACTGGGGGCCGCGGGCAGTCACACTTCAATCAGCACAGAGGCACTTCAGAGTGCTGAAGTGGGGGGGATCCACGGCTCAGGTGGGCTATGTGACTTGGGCTGGGGAACACAGTCCACTGCTAGCTTGCAGGTTAGCAGACTGTAGAGAGTGACCCTGGGATAACCTGGAACATCCATATCACCGGGAACAGGTGCGTGCAATTAGGTGAACTCACCTTCCTGGAAAAGCAAATGTTGCTTGCAACCTACACTGCTTGTGGAGCTTGTGTGCCAATAACCACATGGGGAAAAGAGGGGATTCGAACTTTACATGATTAGTTATAAAAAGTGCTTAGATATTTGTAGATGTTTATTAATTTTTCTAATGGTCTGACACTCCGGTTTAGCTCTTCTATTCCTGATATCGATCCCAAGTATACAGTTCCCCGATTCTTGTTTAAATCACAATAAATCAATATACTGCTTTCTGTGGTTTAAACTACACGATCTGAGCACACTTTCCCTATGTCCACCAGTCAGTAATATGCATCTTTGAATATATCAATCTTTACATTAATTTCTAATGTTCCTTAGCAGCTGTGCATAGACATTGCAGAACAAACATGCTTTCTTGTAGGGAAAAAAACCCCAAAACATTTCCTTGGAGATTATTCATTATTCACCTGCATCCATTTAAGTTAAAACACACATTGTTTTCAACTACGAGCAAGGAATACAACCCGAGAGAGGCATTCAGCACCTTTATGAACACTCCAAATTCCTTCAACTCTGATGAAATTCAAAGTGGACCTCCCCATCAGTTGGGTGTTTTAAAATCTTATGCTAGCCTGCTTTCACAGTATGACATTATATCCAGCATAATCAGAAATCTCACACATATGCATGTTAATTCAAAACAGATCTAAAAGAAAGGGAAAAATATGTTGAAAATTACTAGACAATAGCCATGTAACTTCGCTTCACACTGCAGAGTAACAGCTCATATAGAAACAAACAAACAAACAGGCACAGTTCTAACCCTTGCATTTTAACAAGTCAAGTCCAAGCTGGTTTTGCAGCCTCAAGTTTTCAGGTTTGTTCAGCACTGCTGAATAAGGTAAAAAAATTTTTACCTCGAGGGATCTAAACACAAGGTCAGTCTCGGAGATACAGGTCTTGCCTCAGCAAGTTTACCTCAGCAAAACAGAAATACCTTGTCCTCACTGTTTTGCCAGCACTGCCCACACACAGTTACCACGGTTAAAAAAAATTCAAGCCCATGCCACTCCCACTTCTATTTTTCTCTTTTAATTGTGAAAACAAAGGCTCAGTCTGGCCAGACGGCTTCAGGTCTCCTGAATCAAAACATCTCTCCCCTGAAGAACTACTTCATTTTACACCCAATATCAGAAGAGAATTAAGCATGAAAAAAATTCTGTTCTGTAGAAGAACATAGGATATTTAACATTACTTTCCATAAATGGAAGCTAGGCAATGTAAGCAAGGCAGACTGTTGCATAATCCACACCCCCCAGGTCACACAAGGCTTTGTTTCTCTCAGTCATCCACCTCAGAAGTGTCTGGCAAGAACAGAGTGAGTCTAAAACTATATGGAAAAAAAAACCATGACTCACAGGAACAAATCCTGATCTAAAGAAAGAGACAGTAGGTTACCATGTAGTTATAAAACTCATCAATATTCTCAGCACTTTGTACTGTGTGGTCCATCTTACAAACAAAACTAAAGCAGCAAAACTAAAGCCCATATTTACAGCTGGCTTTGTATCTTTTTGTTTAAGCACAGTGCTCAACCCCACCTCACACTCCATTAAGGCAGTTTCTTTGACACACACAATTTTTAACAAGAAGCTCTATAATAACTTCTCCAATGCAAAAATTTTAAATGGATGAGTATTGAAAAACAAGCCAACTGCCTTCTGAATTCCCTCTTTGCACTTTTAACATTGCAATCCTACAAACTCAGCCATTTCAAAATCCTTCCAGAAAAGGTACACCTGAATTTCTAACATTAAGACCTAGGGGCCAGGGGACTAAATCATTCAAGGAAGATATAAGAATCAAAAACAAAGTGAGCAGCCCATTGTTAGCTATTAACAGTTTACACATCTGTAATGTATACACATTATTTGTGTAAACAATTAGTTGGAAAAAAACCACACAGAAAATCATTTATACTGCACAAAAAATGCAGTATTTGATTTGACAACATATAATCACTTGGCAAATCCATAAGAAGTACATAAAATGTAGGTATACAATCCATTAAAACATATATGTAATATTTTATGATGTACAGTTGGGGTATGACTTACACACCTACAAATCATTTTCCTTCAACTCTTTCCAGTTGGAAAGTGCAACTGGCTCCCAGCAAACTTTGTATGAACTTAAACCAAACAGTCTCAACACCAGTGATAGTTAGGAAAAACAGTCAAACAAAACCCAGTCCTTCACGCTCAAATATAGTTGTACAACAAAAATAGAAAATATCTGAAGTTTTAGAATTCTAGGATTTGTGTAAGGTAAAAGAAGTTGACGAAAGTCATGATTTAGTTCTTTTGTATTTGACATTATTCCAAGTATAAGATTCTTATTTCCTGAGGAATGTAATTAAGTTGTGGAATTCCTGTACCACAGCAGAATGACTTCAGTTAAGAGACTTATAAACAAAACTGAATAAATGATTTTTGTAAAGTAAATATAGTACCATAAAGATTCACTAGCATTTTAGAAACTACATTAAAAACAGAAGCATATTAAATATTAAACAAGAATGAAATTCAGTAGTGATTTCCATTTTCAGCCTTGGAAGTTAGAGACATATAGCTCTTTCCAGTTGCAGATGATACAGTGTCCTGGAGTTTCCATAAAACAACGAAAAGCAGAAACAAAAACCTCAAGATCTAACGTACAGGGAGTTCTTAACAATCATTATACATTGCAAAACAGAGACTTTTATTACTGTTATGAACAAACTTCTTTAAAATTAATTTCTTAAAAATCTGAAATGATCTGTAGCTATTCCGAAAAATATTTTTTCACAATTCCTTAAAAATTCCATTTTATTGCCCCATTAGAGAGACAAGTCACAAAGAATTTGTGGTATGCCACAGATATGCACTGTTTACATAGCTAAAAATGATCAAGCCATTAGTTCCTAGGGTGCCCTATAGGATGTGGATGATTGATTTTTTTCTTCATTTCTAATGAAACTGTGGTTTTTGCTCATATTTAATTATACTTTTAAAATTCTGGAGCATACAAAAGTAAACCAAACTATACTCTGGCAAAATAAAACTTAGATTTTTGTGCCAGTAAATTCTGGTTCTGAAATTCCAACTGAGCCAACAGGCTTCCATTTTGCTGAGTAAAAAGAGATAACATGATAACAATATCACTACTCCAAAAACACGGCGAATGTTACACAAAGGATTACTGTGACAGGAAAAGTGGAGTCACCCACTCATCAGAATTTGAAGTATTTTCAGAGTACAACTGAACAAGCTACAGCAACCCACATAATTTATTTCTAACAGGTCAATAGGGTAGTTTATTCTATTATTGATTGTCTTCACTAAGTATTCAATAAAGAAAACGTCTTGAAGAGATTAAACGTACAAGTACACAATAAAATGCAATATATGCAACATACCCACAGGAAATGCCAATGAGAAACAAATTGCCTAATTCTTGGAATTTCACAACTATCCCTGCAAACATAATATTAAGTCACTAAGACAGAATTGATAAGCAAAACCATGAAACACACTCCCCCATTTACACCAATAGGTGCCCCTCTATACTAGTCCATACTTCCTCCAGATTTAGTTGTATTATACTGAATAGTAATCTCACAATTTACTACTTTTTTTTTTTGTTACTAAAAAAGTAACATAATTTAACTCGGAGGATACACAAATTTTGGACCTTATGTTCACTTTCCATGAACCCTCACATTTTCTTCCGTCTGACAAAATATCACACTTTACACTTTCCTTAAACTTCTTTTTCTGTTTCACAGTTATTAAAAACTTTGGATGATCTGACAGGGCTTTAGGGCAATGCTGTGGACTTCCAAAAAAAACCCACAAATAAAAACTGATAGCACATTACTACCTAATATCTGGAAAAGGATGACCATTTGTAACACCTTAAATACCTACTTTTCTTTAAAAAAAGAGGCTGCCAGTACCAGTTGGAAATGAGATCAAACTTTGGGCTTACATACCTGCTAGAGGATGAGAACTTCCCGAGGGAAAAACCTAAGGTGAGGTTGAAACTCATGAGCTACACCCTCATGAAGCAGAGTTCACGAAGCACTGTTTAACTGCATGAAAGGCTAAATTACAATCTCAGGTGAAAGTGCTCTGGTTGTCCATTGCTGTCAGTGCCAACAACTAACACAGCTGTGCAAGAATCTGGTCAAAAATCAAGTTCATTTTTTCTAAATTAGTTTTTTCCTAAATATGGTAACAACTGCCAGCTTGTCTTTGATTTTGATTTCCTCATTGTCTTTTTGGGCCCTCTTTTTTTCAACCAGCTGGCTGGATAGCAGTCACTTCTAGGGTAACACCACAGTTCATCTGCCATCATCTGTTTTCTAACATAAGGATTATGCCTTGAGTACCTACAACAATCGCTGCTGCTACTGCTTTATTGCTGATCCTATGGCTTATATATTGGTCTTTAAGTCCTAAGAATTTTGTACTTTTACTACCAGAAAATTTTCACACTCTTTATAAAGCAAGTTAAGAGAAACCAATTGAACTTCTCAACCTAACAGATTGGAAAAGACCTCAGAGATCATCAAGTCCAACAACTTCAAATGGTCCATGTGCCACACATCACAAATATTTTAACAACTGCAGAAGTGACAGGTAACATAAACCCTCCAGCTTTTTTCTTTTTTTACCTGCAGTCACATACAGAGTCTTTCAAAGTCATTACTAGCACTGGGTAGTATATGCTTTTCACACGTGAATCAGGACAGTATGCAATACAAGCCTAGGTAAACAATCATGGTTATAGCAGGTAAAATGTACCTAAACAACAAAGTTACACCCCAAACAGAACTGTAGGAACACTGATTTCAATTTCTTTGCTTTAAACTGCAAGTGACAAATTATTGCAAAATATGCCATCACTGCTAGAAGTTGTCTTAAATTAGTGAAGTGCAAGGAAGAGGTTACTTATCTTGGCAGTCAGATACTTCTACAAGGTTTATAGATCACAGTTACTCTCTGTCAAATCCATGACAAACCATGTTTTATGTCTTAACTAGAGCTGGTAAACTTATGTGTATTGCAATAGCACTTGACAAAGTTGTATCACTTCGTTCATTACAGAGCGTCTAAAACCAGGGGAAGCAACCCAGTGCCATGCATATGATCCTGTCACAGTCTACAACAAAAATGTATGAATCTGGAGATGACAAGTGAGTTAATCTCTTCACTGTGGCAGCAGAACCCAACACTCAGTCAACAAAGGGAAAGTAAACAGTAATATGGAGCACAAGAGCCTCACATTTTAAGGTAGAGAAGGAGCAGATGACTAAGAATTAAGTATTCTAAGAATTCAGAACCAGCTTTCTAAGAATAATGGTTTGCATAAAGTTGGCATAAAACAAACTGTCCAGGCTTCTGAGATAATAATCAGGGAATAGAAGCTCTCTACTTCAGCCACTGTGTTTATGAATGTTTAGTAATCAGATATTGTTACACATATCATCTCAAAAAGAAGTTTTTGAGACAACTTACTTATTGTTTCACCAACATTTTAGCCATTTTTATTGTATTATAAAGTTCTATTTTTAGCATTTAAACATGATTAAACAACTACATTTCCAGTATATTGTAGCTATTAAAAAATAAGAGGTGAGAAGAAAAACATAATGACAGCCTAATGTAATTGCAAATTATACCAAACTGCTAAAACAGCTGGTGGTGAGGGGCAAGGTTACTCTTTCCTACTATAATACAACCCATCCTTCCCCACTCCTAGTTCCGAACTTTCGTCCATCTTTCCTTATTCATTCCAGCACTTGCTCTTTTATCTTGCTGACACATTTTAACAAGTCCTGAGATATCAGTGTATCTCTCTTTATTACACTTGCTCTCATCATACTTCAAGTATGTAAAAATTAGTTACATCTATTTTACAAGGGATTGGAGACACAGTGACTGTCCTGAAATTAGTTTTTCCAAGACACCACATATCATTTACTTCAAGTGCAGTGGGAGTTGTATTATCCATATTTAATAAGTAACACAAGTCAGCAAAGCCAGACTAATAAGGAAAGCCAGATTCGTCTGTCTTACTCTAGATGTATGTTCTATGATGACATCTTATTTTCCTACCGGAAAATAATCAGGCAGAGGCTGTAAAAGGATTCAGAGGAGAAAAAAAAACTGCACAGTAATACTGCTGAGAGTGGCAGGNAAAAGAGAGAGACTCTCCATCTTTACCGTACACAAACACAGTTCGAAAAACCAGGACAGGAAGCCAGCTTTTGCCTGGAGAATCCAAGATACCTTCAGTTTATTGTTGTTTTTGCTGAAGACTGAGGAGTTCCACTGGCCAGCATTTACTAAATGTAAACGTTAAGATTCAGAAAATATGCCTACATTGGTAAAGTTCAGATTCCTACTTTGTAGTGGTGCCAGTGCATTAACAGTAGTGAGAGTGAAGACCATAAACTAGTGCCAATACAGATATTTTTGCTATGTCTAATGATGCAGGACCTTACAGGACTTTTCCAACCTAAACAATCCTATGATTTTAAGATTAGATCCAACAGAGAATTTTCACATCATTTTTAAATAAGGCTAAAAAGGTTTAAGGTAATTATATTTTATTCACTATTTCTTTCAGAATGAAAAATTATTTCAATGCTTTATATACAAAGCAAGGCTAGGCATTCATTTAATTACTCAAAATGCTTTATTCTCTGCTTTCTTGGTGTGCTCTTAAATAGCAACTATATTCAATAATAAAAAAGGCTCAGTTCTACTGAGAATTTAGATATCACACAATAATTGCATGTCAAAATATGGGTTTATGTTAGCTTTGGCAATCAACATCATCCAGAAACTGCTTCTATACTGTGGTTAGTCTATTCATTATGGCCAACCACAGGCTACTAATTTGCTGAGTTATTTGTAGGTTTTGTTGTCTTTTTTTTATTGTATGCCTTTATTTGGTTTTCCCCCCTTTGCCCAGCAGTCCCACCTTGATTCACATTCATTTCAGACAACTCTGCAAGGAATCCACAAGCACTGCCAGTGTCAGGGACCGCAGTATAACCCTTAAGAACCTACCTTCCTTCCTATCTTCCTTTTGTTCAAAGCCTTGCAAGTTAAACACCTCAACTACCAAGGCTCAAAACTCTAATAAGCCACCATAAAAAAAAAAAAAAAGCAAGAAAAGGATTTTAAACTTGTTTCGAGTTCTCAAATAAAATGTTAATCTGAAATATTTCTAAAAATATCCTGTACTTCTAAATTAACACAGTAATTCTGAACTTGAATATAAACTGGATATTTAAATCAAGGATCTTTTCTGAGAGTCTAGAATATTCATAAAAAGAGCAAAAAAATTACCCAGACAGATGAAGATGTTACATCAACAAAAACTTCTTAATAGAACCTCTGGATTAGGTTGTCTGGCCCTTCTCTGGAAAACTGCTCAAAATACAGAGGTTGGTTTAGTTTCTGGTTATTGCTTGTATTTTTAGTAAGGGAAAGAGGACATTCTTTCAGAAAATCCTTGGGTTTCATGTCAAGGATCTGTAAACAGTTTCAGTGAAATATCACTTTCAAGCTTTTATGTAATTAATGTTTTTCACTTTGGAAACTACTGTTCTAGAGAAACTGTCCAAAGCGAAAAATCAGTACAAGATGTCTTCCACCTCCAGTTCCAACAGATCCAAAATACTTACAAGTGTCTCTGACATGGAACGTTCAGCAACACAAGTTCAGAGGGATTTTCCACACCTTGTTCTCAGTAAGAATTTATAAGTAATACCTGACTGAACTTTTACACACATTTGAATGTTACATATCTGATAGGATGCTAAATGCTTTGCCTGCCTTAATCTACTCTTTCAAATTGTGTAAAATTGTCTAGATTTTACAAAGCCACAGGAATAACGTGGCTCTTATGGGGTTTATAAGAAGCAGCATTAGCGGCTGGAGACTTACTTTTAAAGAATGCAGTTATGATATAAAAGCAGCCTAGAAAAGGTACAAAATCTTTTCATTACTGCTTATATGCATTAAAAACATTCAACTGTATCCACTTAAGTGCACTTAAAATAGTCTTTTAGTATTCCTCATCACAGAGAGGAACAGAATGCAATCAAGTATCTGAAATACAAATACCCTTCCTTTGCCTAATAAAGGCAAAACATTAAAAGAATATCAAAAAGGAGTCAGAGAGGAGGTAACAAGACAGTCAAAAATATCTCAGCAAAAATGTTTAAGATAGGTAACTACCCTCAGACCTAAGCAATCTTGGAAATAATGATTACACCTTACATGGACATATCTGCAAAAATCATAAAATGAGTGAAGAGGAAGGCATAATATTTTTCTTCTTGCTAAACTGTAGCCAGACATACCTGAAAAAACAATTGCACAAGGACGCAAATAAAATAAATAGGATCGGACTAGAAATTTGAGGTGCTCATACTCTTCTAGTGCTTTTTCTGTAAAAACAGAGAATAGGGATTTTAAACCAGTAATCAGCTACATTCTCTATGGAAGGTTACTATCTAACATATACATAACAAAAGAGCCAATACTACATTATTTAAACACATAAAAGTATTTAGATACGCAGAAATTACTGTAAAAATACATAGTGTATATTCTGAGTAGCAACCAAGTTCAGAATGAAATATATATACAACTTCTTTGAATAAATTCTGTATAATTCACATATTTTGTTCTTAAAACAGATACTGGAAAGCTCCCATGATTACACTAATTACTTCTACTTTTCAAATTATGGACATAAAAACATGCCTTTATTTCTCCCAGAAACAAAAAAATGAAAATCTAAATTTTAAGTCCATATGCCTGAAGTGTGTATATGCATGTACATCATGTCTCCCATGCCTACGGACTTGTGCCTGCACACCCCTGTAAATGAGAGAATACAATGCACAACGACCGAGGCAGTTCTTTATTCAAATACATCGTTGTTTGACAAACTACATTATACAAAACTCTGGTTAGCAGTAATTTTAATAGCCAGTATGATTTGAAATATTTTGTCTGCATAGAATTACGAAACTAAAAAGAGATGTGTTTTTATGTGAATAGTTACCCTAGCGAATAGTCTGTTAAAATACATTCTCCTGGCTTAACTGTGGCTTTATCTGGCAAATAAGTACCTTACCTACCCTATCAAGGCTTAGAGAGGCCTATACTTGACTAAGATATATATTCACAGAAAACAAAGAAGGATAAAAGTATCAGTGGTCTATTGATTAAATTTTCCTCAAAGTCCTACAAGCAAATATAAAGTACATACATTGGTCAGACAGTCTCACCAAAACAAGGAATATTGATATGGCAACCTTCAGAAATTTTGACTCAACTAGCCCTTGCAAAGTAATGTTTCACTATAATAAAACAACAAGCACAAACAAACCAATTAATTTATTCTGAAATTAAAAATAGCATTCTGGTAATTACAATTACACAATGACTCTCACCATGTTCTAAAAGTATGCAATATTATAAATCATTGGTCAGAGAGATATTGGGGCTATGGTATCCCACATAAGCCTATTTATATTTATCTTAACTTGAAATAGTTCACATTCGATTTTCATATTTATCTCATTCACCTGAAACAAGATATCAGGTAGGAAATGACAGATCATCATCCACACAAAAAAGGTACATAAAAATAGCAAAATATTTTCCCATGTAGTCATAAATTAACAGATTCAATCACAATTAAAAAGTTTAAGTGTGCGATGCAATGTCCTTCTGTTAGGAGCTGATATTCAAAACTGTTTTTTCTCCAAGTCTCCCTTCCAAGTAACATAGGCCATTGAAAACAAAACTGAAAAAAAAAAGGAAATTAATCATACATTCATTTTCATAAACGTTCCTTTATTAAAAAAAATTCTGAATTATATATCCACTTTCTTGCACTACTAAAAAAGAAAGCCAAGTTCCTAGAGGATGCCCTTTTCAGAATTTCAAAAAGAGAAGCTAGGCTCAGTCTTCTGTTCCTCTCATTTTTCCTCCGCGTCAGAGGAAGGCCAGTTGGTCTTTGCACCAAGTGAATTAACTAGTTTCTTTACTGTAAAGTAAGGTTAAAGCCAAAGACCAGAGAAAAAATATTTCCAACAGGTATCCTAAGATTCAGTATTAGCACCTTCCTCTCGTACACAGTACAACTTTATTCATTCTGTCATTCCAATTTAGCTACTAAATCACTGTGTAAAACAACAGATTCATGTTACATAACTTGCAAATTTTGCCCCAAATTAGTAAACTGCATGAAAATGGCTAAAGGTGTATTGGTAGTTCAGTGTTTACATAGTAGTTTCATGAAACCAAGACTCAAAGCTTCTTTAACAACTTAAGAAAAAAAAAATACTGTCTAAAAAATTACCTTTCACCACTGTGGAAATCCGGTGGAAAGTCCATAGATTAAACAGTCAAATGATATTATATTTAAACACTGACTTCCTCCAGTTAATTTGCTGCCAGGTACACTTACTAACAAACATTTCAAACGAAATTTGAGGAACATAGAGCAATCCCCCAAAGAAAATACTTACCTGCTACTGAACTGTATAACTGCAAGATAATAGTATATAAGCTCAATTACTATACTCACTTTACTTCCTTTTTCTTTAAAACTTACAGCTTACTACATTTATGAGGACAATACAAGAGACAGTTAAAGGAGGATTTAGTCATATTCAAGTTCAAAACCATTCAATGCACCTCAGGCAGTAAAACCATAACTCTATTTGCTACTATTTTGCCAGTAGCCCAATATCACAGAAGGGACCCACAGGGACTCACAAGGACCATCAACTCCAATCCTTTGCCCTGCACGGGACCACCTCCAAGAGTCACATCAAGTGCCTGGGAGTATCTTGAGCTCTGTCAGGCTTGGTGATGTGAGCACTTCCCTGAGGAGCCTGTTCTAGTGCCCAACCACCCCCTGGGTGAAGAACCTTTTCCTAATATCCAGCCTAAACCTCCTCTGACACAACTTCAGGCCATTCCCTTGGGTTCTGTCAGTGGTCACCCCAGAGAAGAGATCAGTGCCAAAAAAAAAAAAATAATAAGGCATTCAGAGGACTAATATTATTTAAACATGATTTAGAAATCTGTCACCTCCCAATACACCTGCCGCCTGCTCCATTCCTCATCAGCTTCTCCAGTTATACCATGAAAATTCTCACTAGTTGAAATCTACCATTCTGAAAGTTTATAGCCCTTAATGATTATTATGAGAATAAATCATATTATTATGAGAATAAATAAAAAGTCGTAAGTACTGTTAAATGCAACATAAATATTTTATGAGGAAGAAAACATATTGATAACC
This sequence comes from Lepidothrix coronata, assembly GCF_001604755.1. Classification (NCBI taxonomy): domain Eukaryota; kingdom Metazoa; phylum Chordata; class Aves; order Passeriformes; family Pipridae; genus Lepidothrix; species Lepidothrix coronata. The sequence continues at coordinate 1,767,822 of NW_016690228.1, read as the reverse complement.
ACATTTCAAAATAGAAACCAGAAAATATAACTGATGGAAAGGAGTTTTTGTGAGAATTACATCCTAAGACATGATTTGATTAAATATGTTCCTGTTCTTCAGGCTAATAATATCGTACGAAAAAAACCAACAAAATCCTGCATAACAATAGTGGTGTTGAATAGTCCAGCCCTCAGTGTATTTCATTACCTAAGCAATTTTACACTAATATATGGCTGAATCATGAAAGTAATCTGGTATCACAAAATAAATAAATATCAGATCATTTTCTAACATTCACATACTTGAATATAAGAACAAATTCTCCTAATATTTTATTGTTTACATTACTGCTGATACAGCACTACAGATCCCCCAAGACAGCCCAAAAATAAGAATTAAAACCAAGGCACAACACTCAAGACCATACACACTAGCTAGAGAGCAAAAATAACTATCTTTAAACAGCTATAATTGCATTATAGTCACATTGTTTACAGACATCCATACTACTACAGTCACAGCAACACGGACACACCGAAACTCCTTCTGAACTAACTAAACTCAGATGCTGACAGAACGCAAAGTACAGCAGCATGACTGGAGACCTTGCCAAGAAATTAGATTGAATAAACCTGTGCTAAGGTTTACGAAGACAGAAGACTGGCAAGCTACCTTACACTGCTATAACCTAGTCCTAAATATAATTTGTTTTAGAAAATTAGAACAGGGAAAATCCCACATGTATCAGTCAGAAGGCATTTTGCCACTAACTTCACTTATGCCTACCTTTCACCCTACCTGCATTTGCACATCAAATTGTCAAAACAAACAAACCCACCCACAACTTATTTTGCTTTGCTTGCATGTGCAGCTTTTACTTTACATATTAAATTGACTTTATGTCAACCCACTAGTTTTCACACTTTTAACCCTTCTGATTCTTTTCTTCACCCCTCTGGGGGGGAGTGAGTGAGCAGCTGTGTGGGGCTTAGCTGCCTACTGGGGTAGGCAGTACAAAGAAGTAAAATTTACTGCCATACAACTTTAAACAGTTTAGTAATTTTAAACACAGGCACATCACAACTGCCATCAGAACTTAAAGGAAAAACAAACACCCTGTACTATCTCAACTATCTCAAATCAGTGTCTCTGAGTATTCTTACCGAGCATTCCAGTCATGAATGCTACAAGCTCCTCATGACCGTCATTCTAACGGAGAAACACCAATGTACCCACAATAGGATTTAAAACTAAGACTGCACCATATTCTCCTTTAAAGCATTGTAAAAGCACTTCCAAAATGTGTTAAGCTAGGCCCTTTCTTCAGTATTTCCTAAACAGATTCACAACGAGAGTCTGTATTTAGTAACAGATGCCCAATATGTCAGAATTTATGTCAATACACACTAGAGTAAAACTCTACAAGTAGGTCTGTGGGTAAAAATGTGAGCAAACAAAAGGTGTCTGAGTAGTATACTTTGCATAGATGCAAAGCAAGGTTGTAAACCAAATTCGATCACATTGGATATTCTTTCACCACAAAAATGTTGGGAATTCATAGCAGAAGTAGCACCTGGGACTTCAAGATACTTCGGAATGTCTCAGCTAAATGAAATATGCTTCAGCTGACAAGCACAAATTGAACAGGTTTAGATTTGACGCAGTTTTGCACAGGGGGTTGGACTAGATGACCTACAGGAATCCCTTCATTAGCATCTTAGGTCTCTTCATAGTTATCCTGTGATCCCATAAAATTTAGATACAAAGTCAGAATAAAGCTTTTATTCAGTTAACTGCATATTTCAAATGACACTTATCTTTTTGTTTGCAAATATTCTCTTAAAGAAATTGGTTTTGTGAAGTTGTAATTAGATCTTAATCAAAAGTTTCCAAAGGGACAAATTAAAATCCAATGCCAGTTGAATCAAAATTAGCACAAGTGAGAGAAAACACATAAAAGAGATCCAAAACAAGTGAACAACACAGCTTTGCCATCCAAGAAAGGCACTTCAAGGGTTATGTTTTATATCACAAAATTACCTGAAGTAGAACCTACATTGCAATTATATATAATATTTAAAATTCTACAGATAAAAATTCAAATCTTTTATTGCCTTAGATACGATCACCTGAACATCAATATGACCAATTCACCCTAAATAATAAGACTGCTTAGAATGCAATTCCTATTATGTCACTGACACTTCTAAAGTTGGTCTTAATGTACTGCCTGTAGCACCAGTACATAAAAAAAATCTGATGTCATCTGCATTCCACCAAGGGTGGAGGCAGACAAATACTTTCTCAAAATGAATTCCCAAGAAATGCACATTTCATAAAACCAAAACATCCTGTTTCTATAAAAGGAATAGTCAAGCAACCCATTTTGAAACACTCAGGGAGGAATTAATTAAAAAGCAACTTTACCTGTATTTGATTTAAAATCTCCTTCAACATTACACATAACCTTCATTTTTATATTCCTAATTCATATACCAAAATACCAAAGGAGACACAAGGGAATAATTATCACAAGGGAAAAAAAAAAACTTTGATATCTTTAAAAAACATGGTCATAAGCTAGAACTTGTATGCTACTGAAACAGATCACATCCTACAATCTCGTATGAATACACTATCTACTAGAAGAGTGTTTTTCGTTTGCTTTCTCCTGAACATCAGCCATTCTGATTTGGTTGTAGAGTGTTAATCCGACATTTACTTGGAAAAACTGAACAGTACCCTCAGGGAAGTCATTAAGTGTCTTATATGAAAAATTAGCTTTATTTCTTCACAACGCAGCATCAGTCAAGATTTTCAAGAGTTTCCCTCCTAGAATACAAAGCCACTGCTGATAAAATCTGCAACTGATTGATATTAATGGTGCTATAAGTAACAGCAAGGCCAAGTTATAGATACAGGGGGACCTGGAGCACATAGCAGCAGGTAAGACAACTAGGGTCATATTTAACCCTGTCATACAAAAACTTAAAATACAACACGAAAGAATGCAATCATAGAATCATACTCTTGGGAAGTGACAGCATAAGCCTGCAGTGATGACAATCATGAGCTACCACCAACTCTAAGGTGCAAATGACTGTAATGAAAGTAGGGTGCATTAACAGCAACTATTGATAAATAAGCTGAACACACACCACTGAAAGTATTTGCAAAGCACCTCACAAATTGCTATATCCAGTTGTTAATAACTAAGTAAAAGACAAAAATTATAAAGCACACAAAAACATATAAGGTTTCATAAAATTGCAAGATTTGGGATCTGAAATCCTATTTCGCAGCAGAACACCACAGGTTCATCTGTTTAGGACTGACTCAAAAGCCCTTGAACATTCAGAACAGCAAGGTAAGATATTAGCAGCCTCAATTCTGCCCTCCACTCCTGTTGGTGGGTACCTTTCCAGGAACAGGTGCAGCAGGTGAAATCACGTGTCAGCTCCTCAACCTTACAATTCCAAGCCTGTCCTATTAGTTTAAATCTGCCATCATCACCACTTGTCACCCAAGTTATATGGGCAGTACCTTTCAGCAGGAATCTAGATGGACAACTGCAGTGGCATCCTAAATTACAGCAATAGGAACTAATCCTCATTAATCAAATCTCTTAGTTTATTAAATACAAAGGTAAAAAATAATGTACAAACACCCGCAGAAGAGTAAATGTCTATTATGGTGGATTAGCTGATCTAGTGAGGGGAAAAAAAAAATGACCAGAAGTTGAAGCTAAAATAAAAAACAGAGTACGTAATCTCTTTTATTTATTTATTTCCAAATGAAATATATAATAAATTATACTATTACCACTGGCATACTTTAAAACTGGGACAGTACATAGGAGCCATAAATTTGTGATCTAGATACACAGACTCAGTCAGGGAAATTGATGGCCAGTATTATGCAGAGGGATAAACTGCATCAATATAGAAGTCTCTTCTATTATTACGATGAATCAATTGCTTCAACACGCTTCAACAAGTATAGTCCACTAGCACCAGAATGAAAACAGCAGCACAAAATAAAGTGAGACACATCTGGTAAAGAACAACAGAATGGACAAAATATTCTTGAAGTATTAGAGCTTCTGTTAATAAAACACAAAACCCTAACAGTTTACTTCACTCTGCCATTTACTTTTGTGTAACACTACTTTCAATGGATTTATTTATACTATTCCAACAGAAAGACAAAAGTGTTTATGCTAACAAAACCTTAGATATAACTTAATCATAATAATTACCATTAAAGTAATATATTTCTCCCTATGTCCTGTCCTTTCACACATATTGACTGGGTTATCCCCAAGCTACACCTATTTCATGCATCAAGTAAGGGTTTAGAAACATACGAGAAAGTAGAACTGTATCATGCATAAAGTGAAGCAGGTGAAATATTTTTTTTATATATATAATGCATTCAATATATTTAACACACACAAAGTGACATAATGTAAATGCACTGAGCATAAACAATACCTTTTTTCCAAGCTGAATCAATTACAAGCAGAAGAATACCTCCTAACTGCAAATATTTTTATTTTCTCTAGGATAAGAACATTGAAAAATAAGATGTTTTTGGTAAAGACAAGGAAGAAAAATTTTCAGACACAGACTAATTCCTTCAAATACTCTTAACCAAGAATGTGATTTATCTTCATCAAACACCATATCAAAAATATTTTTTTTTAAATAGCAAACATTCTGTAAAACTATTTGGCTAGAGGTTGCAAGCAAGAAGTGTAAACAGCTTATACTACTTAGCCATCAAAACACAAAAGATTCTGTTTTACAGGGACAGCTGTATTTAGGACAACTAGCAAGGTTTCTCCTTAGTCCAAGTAAGCAAAATTCAAGCTTTCTGAGGATTGAGCACAGGTATTCTACAGAAGCTGATCTGGAATGTTTCTTTTTCATGAATTGTTTAGAACAATAGCATTTGTATTTTAGAAACAGTAATTTTGAGGGTGGATACCTCTCTGTGAGGCCTGTGCTCCATTACTCCCATAGCAATACCATGATTTATTTCTTCATTTTACAGCCCTAGCACTGATAAAGAAGTCTGATAACAGTCCTTGAAGAGCCACTCACTAGTCTGGTCATCTCAAATTTGTGTGATCACAAATTTGATCAGAACTCATTTTATTTTGGTCATACTTCCAAACTGTGTTAACAAAGCCTTACACTGCAAGGTTAGAACACCAAAAAACAATATGGATTTCTTGAATGGTTTTAAAATTAGTGTTGGATGTTTCTGAGCTATGTTTATGAGCTATGTCTAAAGCAACACCGATTCTCATGCAGAATTTGCCCATGCTGACTTTGCCCACAAAAAAAATTAATAGAACTGTGTTTTCATATGAACTCTAGTCAGAAAAACTTTACTTTCCTGCAGCACCACACATTATTCCTACTTGTTTCAACTGGGGGAAAAGGTAACAGATTTGTGAGGCACAGAGAAGGAAGCAATATCCAGCCTTTTCACATTTTCAGATCTTTTACTTGTCTAAGATTTTTCAGATTTAAATAGTTAGCCTCTCATTATTCTCCAGACTATTTCAAACTCCTGATTTGAAACTCCATCCAAACTATTCAGAAACCTACATTTATTGTAAGTACACATGTACATCTAGTAACTGGTGTACTTGTTTTTTGGGGAAGGGCAGTGTTAAGGTTGGGGGGTTTTTTCACTTTTAAAGGTAAACCCTACTACACTGGATAGAAACACAAGAAAACTTCAGACTCATTCTACTGCCCACAAATACAGGCTCAGCTGCAATGCTCATGCTTCACTGTTCCCACAGCAATGCCATGATTTATTTCTTCATTTTAGAGCCTTTCCCTGTAGAGGCTAAACCTTACACTGACTCTTATTTCCCTTTAACAAGTACTTGCAGAAAAGCCTCTTTTTCTTCAGGCTACCATTGCTTCATAGAAAAACATGGCTTAAATTTTTCTGATAAACGGGATGTTGAAGGGATCACACAGCCACATCTCCCACAGCTTAACATTTAAGTGCATAACTAAAATGCTTCAGCGAGACTACCAATTACTGCAGTTATGTTACTACTGCACAGAACTGCTCAACACCAAACTGAGCTATGAGATTCCAGAAGCCATTTTTAGCTTAGGGCACTAGGCCAAAAATAACCTTTTCAGTTCTCTAGGAAGCCAAATGTATGAAGATATGAAAACTGGCAGAAAGAGTACAGCACTTCTTGCCAAAATACTGGTTTGGTTTGTGGGGTTTTTTTGTTTGTTTTGTTGTAGGGGTTTTTTGTGGATTTTTTTGTTTTGTTTTGTTTTGTTTTGTTTGGGGGGGGGGTTGGTGGGGTTTTTTTTTGGGGGGGGGGGTTTGTTTTTTTTGTTGTTTGTTTGGGGTTTTTTGTGTAAAGTTAATACTTACCTGCTCGCAAATCCATAGCGGTATTCTTTTAGAGAATGACTATTTCTGAGTTGTATCTGTGTGTCTGTGCCAGATGCTACTACAAAGTGAGTTTCTGCATTGTGCTAATACATTTAAAACCACTCCCAGGACTTAATACCATAATGGAAGCTTCAAGGTCTTTACTACTATCCCAATATCTTCCAGAACAAGACTTTAATTGAAATGCCTCAGCATCCAGTCTTGAAGATAACATACACTGTCTTGACTGAGACAAAAAAAAAAGAAGCCAGAGAACCAAAGCTGGATCCCTTTCACAGTTTTGTCTTTGATCTGTTCCAAGATCTGGATTAAGCCATTCAAAATACCTGATTCTCAGTTTTTCCAATCTGTACAAACAGGGATAACCTGCATCATTATAGAACAATGAAGTAACTCACTGAGCAACATTTACAAGGTAATTTTTAACAGAAACATAGAAAAAGGTCTATGCTAGGAATAACTAAAAGTAGAAATCTGGAAGCCATTATATTAATGACTTAAAGACTTAAGCTCTTAAAGTCATTACATTAACAATCAACATAATTACATAAAAAGGCTTTCAAAATACAAGAAATTCAAAAGACTACTTTCTCTACCTGTAGAATCTCCTGACTGCTTGGCTGAGTGCCAAAGCTACACACAGCACACTTCAACATAGCAGTACCATCATAGAAAAGAGTGTCTCATGGTCTATACCATGACAGTGTCTGTCTTATCCCTAAATTCCCTTACAAAAATTTTAGCTAATTGAAGTTACTGGTTATTTTAAAGTAGTTCATATTTTCATTCAAATTATAAAATCCACATCACTTTCATGAAATATTTTCTTTTAACAGTCTGGCAAATCGTATTCACTTTTTATGCTGAATTTCAGTAAGCATATGGGAAAAAAAAAGAGAGCAGTTCCAAAGTTGGGGAAGAAATTTGCCAATTTTTTAAAAGAAAAACAAGCAATTTTAGATTCAGCAGCCTCTTCCATTGCCCCCCAAATAAAATCTCATAAAAATAACATATAAAACTACACATTGCCAAATTAACATAACACTTTTCCATCAAATTTGAAAGTTCAGATAGTCAATGGAAACATCCATTATAATACAGCTACAATTCAGTAAAGCAGTCTTGGTTTCTGCACATTGTGACTAAGAAACTACATCATCTGCTCATGAGAGATGAAAAAAATAATCAAGAACTACATGCAATGACAAAGTATGTTAATGTTGTATACAAGGTAGGAGGAACTGGTACTGATAGGTGTCAAAATAAGACATGGAAACATAAAACATTTCAGATGGGTGGCACAAGGATATTCTTGGTCATAGGTCTTACCAAGCAGGGGAAAATACCATGTCTAGTAAACCTTGCAAGTGACAGGACATGTGTGAGTGAGGAGAAAAACAAGTTACTAACACAAAGCAATCTGAACTGGCTGGTAAAAGGAACACAAGCAAAGAGTAGGCATTCAGCCAGGCTGGAATTCAAATCTTGGAACATGGATCACAGGAAGAACTTACCGAATAGGGAAACGACACTGTACAAAGTGGAAGGCAAAAGGACAGTTTTCTTGAACTGCGATGAACTCAAAAAACAACAAGAAACCAACCAAACAAAAACTCTTAGCAACACAACATAAAAGGAGCACGTGAACCCAGGTTTAAGTTTCTCCCCTTAATCAATCACAGCTGTGTTTAATAACCAGGGCAACCTCACCCTGCCCCAACTGCTGAGAAGGCTCCTTTCAGCTTTGACCAGACATCCCATTCCAGAAATCTTCATAACTGTCTGCATTTTTTAATTATATAACATATGAATGACACTATGCTCTTTCTCATTCCCCACTGAATAGACAGACCACTTTGTTGTTAGTACACTAGCCCTGCCTTAAAAAGACTGAATTCAGCTAGGCCTCATTATCCAAATACAGTAATATAACAGCAGCAATGGTACAACCTGTCAATGGTTCAATAATCCTTATTTCTCCTATCATTAAATTTTTAAACAGTTAAAAAAAAGTCAATAATAAAAATTTTGCTTAGCAATTTCACTATCTTTAAAATGTGACACAAGGTTCTTATTATAAATGAACCATTGTACGTTTGGTATCTCACCTTACTTCTGTAAACCTTATCCAACGGTGTATTCTGCTCCACTTCCTTCCCTGGATTAATCTCTGATTTAATTTTCTCTTCTCTTCCTACCCCACTTCTTGCCCATTTTACAAAACTTCTCCATCAGTTTCACTGATTTATCTTTGCACGTACATTTTATGAGTGTTTCTTTCTGTTCACCAAACAACAAATTCAACTTCTTATTCATGTTTTTCTCTTCACAGTTAAATGTGGAGGGCTTTTTATTTCTCATCTAATTTATTTTTTTTTTTGTTTTTTGCCTGTGTAATATAACGCTAGAAAGGAGTTATGTCACTGCAAATAACACAACGAAAGATGCAGACTTCAGAAGTTAAAAAACCCTCAGGTCTGTACACAGACGATAAATGAAAGTGTCATTTGCAGTTTCTGTGCTACTTTTGAAACATACTATTTTATAATATAAACTAGTATTATAGTATTATTTTAGTATTCTTTACAGTATTAAGAAATCAAGCCACATGCTATGTTTAAACATAATTCCAAGATGTACTTTGCTGAATTTTGTTTCTTTAATTCAAAAAATTATTTGCCTTAAATCCTCTACACACATATTAATGCCAGCTGCCCCAGCAATGCCTCCTTCTACCAGAAAGAAGTATTTATTGGGCTGCAATAGTAGAAAACACTTAACTGGTCAACATAGACAAATCCAAAACCTAAGAATTAAATCTGTTACCAACCTTACATTTTAAATCACCACATTCTTGAAAGGAAATAAAAGTATTACAATAACTGCACTTTGCACCAAGGAATAAAATCTCCTACAGACTGGGATAAAAGATGCAAGACTGTTATTGTTATTTCTATTTTTAAATAGTTAGGAGGTTTACAGACATTATGATGTTCTGCACCATACAAGGAAAAAACAGATTAAAAGCTGGCCAGTAGGACACCCTTAGTGAAAAGATGCTGGGGAGAAAGCATTAGAATTTCATAAATGAACTCCTCCCACAAGGACACATCTATGCACAAATTTAGCAGAAAGTAATTATTCCTTCAGAAGCTTAACCCCTCAGTACCCTTCCGAAGAACTACTCTGGTGTGTGTATTATAACCGAAACAATATTGTCAGCAGAGCAGAGTCAGAAGTCAGGAGATGTTACACCCATTTCCACTTCTGACAGCAATCTGCATGCTGAACAGGGTGATAACATTTCTGGCTCTTTCAGTTTTACACACAGGAGAACAATAAATGGGTACCCTGTTTTCCTAATTCTGGTCTCAACAGAACAAGTTAAGGATACCTCTGGTTTGAGAAGTGTCACTTAAATTATTTTAATCATATCGATTTTAACTGTGAATTAGCAATCTAACCAGCTCAGGAATGTTCACAAATCTAGTAGATGCTTACTAACAGCAACAACACAGCAGGCAGAATGATGAACAGTCCGTGTATGGCCTGGACAAGTTACTCATCCTTCCTAGAATGCTCATTCTGACATGCAAAACGTCAGTCTCCATCTTGGTTGGTCTTGTAACTCCATAAGGAGAAAAATGTCACTGGCTTTTCCTTCTGCAGGCAAACAGATGCTAAGCTTTCCAAACTTAAATCAAACAGTTAATATTTTAAACTATAAGTTTGAAACTATTATTTTTAGCATAAAGCCAATAAATATCATTGACATTAGAGTCAAACACTTTCTCCATGTTTATCTAATTCTCTATTCACAAAATTCTAATCATCATAATTAACGTAACTAGCATTTTTCCTCAGTTTTACAGATATCGGAAAAGTATCCCAAGCCTTTTATTACTTTCAAACAATAATATACAGCTCACCTCTCTGCTTAAAATCCTGTCCCTTCTTTGACTTCCACTACTTCACATATTTTTGCTCAGTAGTTCAGAAATTTTCACTCTTTATGACACTTCTGCCTTCAGTAGCATCTATTTAATAGTATCTTCTTTTTATCAATTTTCTTGTTCAAACCTATATTACATTGGCATTCACTCCCCTCCTCTTCCGAGCCAGTTCTACTGGGCAAATATTCATTCTACTTTGTCATAGCTGATTCTGCCCCAGCCTTTCCTCCCTGACAAAGTATTAAGTGTTTTCAAAACTCTACATATAGTAACTGTATTATGACCAATGCAGTCTCTCCTGTTATAGAGATGTCTAAACCAAGATGTCTTTTGTGCTGAAGACACAACAGAAACAGATCAGGGAAGGAATAAAAGGAGGCTCACAAGCAATATAGGGATAATTTGGCTTCTACCTCCCACAAGGCCTGTGATCATATGCAAGTGGATCTCCAAAACTGTTTGCCTAGAAGCATTTGAAAAGGAACCTGTATGACCTTAACTACCATAACAGCACTCCTGGAGCTCTGAGTCAGTCTCTTCCAAGCAGATTGGCCAAGGATGCACAAAGTGGCAGTATTTCTACAAAAGCAATCAGTTTTTATTCATTTACATGCACAGCATGTCCAAACATGTCTTTGGCAATTCTAGGTAGAGCTGTTTATAAAACAGCCACCTTAAACTGAAAGTCAGCTTTAAGGGTAAAGGTTCAATACACAGCAGAGCCTACTTCTGCTGAAATTGCGAAGTTTCACCTTCCTATCATATGATTTTTAGGCTGTCATCTCTCCTGCCTCTTAGTCCTTGCACAAGTTTTGAAGCTAGTCCAAAAGAAAAAACAAACAAAAATACAAGAGAAAGAGACACACACACAGAGTCAGCAATGGAAAGCCATTAATCTCTTCAAACCACATTCTGAAACAGAAATCAGGCAATTGAGTACTGCTAATTTGTTTCACACAACAAAAGGCACTCCAAGTTAATTCACTTTGTTTTGTGTTGAGAAGAGTCTAACAGCACCTGCAAAGTCACTGACTACATTTCAGCTATGGGGGCATAAATCTCCAGACAAAAGAGGTAACTCAAAAACACAAGTGACTAGACTCTACAGCAAAAGAACTAACAGACTCTTTTCAATCGGAGTCAATAGCCTTGAGGTTTTCTAAGATCCACAAGCAATGATGCACTCAGGCTTCGGGAAGAAAGAAAAAACCAGTGGTTTAAATAGTATTCTGCAGTTATAACTTGCTACACACAACCATGCTTCTACAAAAACTCCTTTAGTTTGATAAAGCTCTTTCATGAAGCACTGCTTGAGTAAAAAACAGAAACTAGAATATGTTGACAGAGATGTTCAGACAGAGCTCATGATCAGGTAGTGTTGGAAACCGTCAAATACATGATAATGTTACATATATTCCTGGATACATAATATTGAACACAAAATTGATTTATCTTCATTTTTTAGCCTTCAGAGTTATATCCCATAAGCTTTGGCTGCAGGGTAATATTTCATTCATTAGCGATAATAAACATATTTACTCTCTCTTCCAGTCCTAATACAGTTATTATTAGTGTAAGAAACAAAATAAGTAAAGTTAGAAATCTTCAGATAAACACAGGAAGGCTATAGGAAGGGACTGACTTTTGAACATGAAGAAGAAATAGAGTTCTCTTCTTTTGTTTTGCTTTATAGAGACTTTTTTTTATTGATATGAGTTTAGATAAATGAGCAAAATTAATGTCTCTCAAAAGCCTCATCTGAAAAAAACCACAATTTAATCAAAATATGAATTCAAGATGATGAATTATTCAAAGCAGTAATCAGCAGAGAGAATTCTTAAGAGGAGAGAGGCATATAAAATCTCTTGTTTTTCCCTAGTGACCAAATAACAACCAAATTCTAAACAAGAGTCCATTTGGTGGTCATATTTGATACTTGAAAGCATGCAGTAGCACAAACAAACTAGTCTGTACATGTGACATCCTTCCCAGTACAACCACCACTTAGAATAGGTGGAACCAAATGCACCTTTACTGTTGTAATTAGGAGAATTCTCAGAAGCAAAGGAAGAATTACATTAATAAAGGAGTTGGAGAAAATAAGTGAGAATAAATTATGACAATCTAATATGCATAGAATCATAGAATAGTCTGGGTGGTAAGGAACTTTTAAACATCATCTAGTTCAATCCCACTCCAAGAAGCAGGGATATCTTTGACTAAATCAGGTTGCTCAGAGCCCCATCCATAAGTTATTTAATTTTGAAAAAAAAGGAAATCGGAAATATGATGTGATGATGATTATGACGATTATCATTATTAGCAAAGAGGAAGGAAAGGAACATATTTCACCCAAACCAGTATCAATCCCCATAGTGATACTGCGATTTTTTAATCATCTTGAAAACAAATCCATAGTGATACAGTCTAAAGTATTTCAAAGATGCTGCCAGGCTAAGGTGTCTTCAACACAGCATTGTCTGGCAAGCACAGTCCACTTAGAAACATTTTTAAAAACAGCAGGTAGGAGTTCTTTCGTTGAGTGAGCATTCTAAAGCTCAAAAAATAAAAACATATTCCTTCCAAAGTTTCATACTGTCCAATCTAGGAATCAAATACTTCATTTTATAATTATTTTCTAACAATCTAGCATATAATTAAAAAATGTATTGCTTCTCTCCCATGTCATTACCAGCAGCAGCAAGTAATCCTTCCTTGTGTGACTAACTCGCCCAGCAGAAATAGCTGAAGAAGGTATTCACCAGAAAAGGTTCAGAGGACCTGCCTTCAGAAATACAAGCAAAGCCTACAGAGAGAGGCTGAAGTGATACAGGCAGCCATGGTTACACAGTTAAGTAACATCTTTGGGGCCTTTTCTTCCTCTTTTATAAAGTAACATGCTTCCAGCATTCCCAGCAGTTTGGAGGAATGTAATTGCATGCTATTACTTAAGAACTATGTGATTACTGTGCCACTGACTTCTGCATAACCCAGCCTGTAATAAAAGTGATAAGAATAGCGTTTATTATTTCTGAAATGGTTTTTGCAATGCATCCGGTACTGATGTGGTTTAAAACGTCTGACTAAGCTCAAGACACTTTACATAGAGGTTTTATTTTCTTCTAACAGTACCAAACACCATGAAAACTCACTTCTGCATGCAAAGATACAGCCCAAAAGTTCCATCTGACCGGGTCACTCAGCTCTTAAGCAGAACTTTCAAAGACTGTAAAAGAAATGTCCTATCATGTCTCCATAAGCAAGATGTATTTAATGCAAAGAAAAGTCACAGAAGAAAAAGTATAACAAGAAGCTGCACAAATAGAAAGTGATAAGTACAGTTAAGCCTCTGCAGTTACTACTGAATGTAACTGCAATAAGAACTAGAAAAGTCAAACTATCCAGTCCCAGCTGTTAAAGGCAAACAAACTATATCCCTTTCATAACTGCATCAATTGCTAAAGGAAATCTGACTTTTAACTTCAGGGGAAAAAAAATTAAAGTTTAACACTTCTTTCTTCCTCAGAGCTACATAAAGCACTCAGAACCATTCCCCACAACAAGCTTGATAATATTTTATTTGAGAGTAGCTGTAGATCATCACTTTCTGAATCCAAAAATATTTTCAGTCTCTAATACTAAAACACTCTCAAGATGCAGACATAGTTTTAGTTTTCTAGAAATTCCCTGCCTTTCAGACTTCTAAATTCAACCCTACAGAATAGTCTTCTCTACATCAAGGAGTGTCTTCCATTTTTCAGGGAGATTGGCCCTCCTTTAGCAAAAAAAATAAAAAAAAAGCTTTAACAATGAAAAGCTACCCCTACCCCAAAACCCAAAGTTTCCAGGCTTCAGAGACATGTCAGCACATCAGATCCAAAACTATAAGTCACTCATTGCACAGACATATTACAAGCAGTACAAGAAAGTACTGGTTTTATACTATGCACATTTATGGAGAGGAAGCAAGAGAGAAAATTCCCATCAAGAGTTTGCCCCAAGAGCTTCAGCAATCTGGCCTTAAGCCAAGTATCTCTTCTGTTTATATATTTTAGTTATGCAATGTAACAAGTGAAAAGAAACATGGATTTTTTTTTTTAATATATCAACACACGACTTAACTCCTAAGGCAAACAATTTCCATTCAACAGTTATAACACACTGTTACAAACAAAAACATAAAGTAACTATAGATTAACACATGGTTCTTCTAAAGAGGGACAATAAAGAAAGGGCTGCTGTTGTCACAAGATTGAGACATGGGCTGCTCTACACTGCCGTTTATACCAAACAAAAAGAGAATGGAAACACAATTCTACATTTCTACATTTAATTTCATATTGAATGTCTTCCAGGTAAACTCTGACAAAGGCAGATTAATGCTTGAAAGACCACTTCTTTCCTAGAAAAATTAGTAGAACAAGCAAGCATGTAACAAGCAGGTACTACCTATACATACCACACACAGCTCATGCTTGTACAGCACATACTTACACAATACATAAACACTAACATACCGCCAATCAAACAATTTTCTTCCCCAATACATAATTTTGTTTTCCAACAGTTTGGATCAATAGAAGATCAAACCAAACAAGCTAAATTTCTGGATTTCCAAACTATTTATCTCCTATCATGGCATGTCTTTGCTAGACTATAACTTTAAAAAAGAAATGAGATAAAATGCCTTGCTTGGGAAGACAAGCTGAAAGTCCTCCTTCTAAACACATACAGTTCCACCACCATGCCTAACCACTTCACATCTGTTACTGAGTCAACTAACTGTTAGCATGGCAGCTCCCGCTATCAATTCAAGGTAGTTTCATACATCAGGTTTCTCTCATATTTCTCTTTTACTGATATGATGATACAGGTGTTCACACAGACCAATGTGAAATCCACTCGGCAACAGCAATCAAGTGACAAAGCTAAATAACAATTACATATGACATCTACCACACATCTGGGACATACACTCTGTTCTTTATACCTGGGATAGACACAAGTATGCAGTCAGCACATATGTCTCCACATACAGGAAGGCATAAATACCCTCATGTGCAGGAGTAGTCGAGAATTGCGATTCATGTTATCACATGTTTGCATGCAGGTATAGCACCTGCTGTTTTGTGGGACAAGAACAAGTGACTACACGTCTCCTCCTCTGCTGTTACAACACAATTATCTCCAGCAGGCAAATGGGGACACAAAAGGGCATGCGGAGGCAGCACACTAAAGATCTTAGGGATACACTAATATATTCTTCTAATGCGGGTTTGCACTGTTCTGCCTCCTTACATGTAAAGGATGGATTAGGTTTCAAGCCCTGGCATAAACAGGGGCAGGAAAACAAGTATGACCCTTTTAGCGAGGTCTGTCTGCTTAGGTGAGAAATAAGTGTGCCTTTTCCCATGTTGGAAGGAAAGTGTTAGGGCAAGGTAAACACAGACTGGATGGATACACCTCCCCTCACCACTGCTGCCTGCAGATTTATGTAATGATGGTGTCCCTCACTGCAGAATATGCACAGTGCCTGTGAAGACTGGGATTTCTCTTCACGTTTGCCTTGGAAGATAGCATTGCATAGAGCTGGTACTTGTGGCTGTCAACCCCAGTGCTGAACAAGTGTCATTAGTGAAAGACAGCATGCTCTCTGGGGTAGCTGCAGAGAAACGTGTTCCTATGGACATGTCTCCACCTCTGCCATGCAAACAGGTGACACGTCCAGAGGCACATCAGTATCTTTATGCAGTTACATCCTCCGTGCCTGGCAGGTCCACCCACGAGCAGCAGGGCAGAAGACGCAGGTATCCACCTTGGCACGTGTACATATTCCTCCCGCAGCTGAATCAAAGGTGGGCTGACAGCCACTGCAAACCTCAGCAGTCAGGGAAGGGTGGCACAGAGACGCACATTCCCCAGAGGGAGAGACGGACAGGTGCGAGCAAGAATTCCTCACACAAATACACAGACATTCCCCCAGTGTGCCACGGGAGAGCCAGCCCTGCCTCACCAAATGCAGAGCTGGGGGGATGGAGAGGAGCGTGCGGAGATCCAGCCATATGGGAGCAAACACCTACCTCATACACCAAGGCGGGGGGGAATAAAGAAAGCACAGGGTCCGCGGAGCGAGGCGGGTGGGCTCGGTTTCCGCGTGGGGATGGGCCTGGAGCAGGGCGAACGAAAGGGTGGGGAGTGGGTGTTCGCCTCTCAGGGAGCCTGGGGGGCACCAATGCCCGAGGGGGCGCGGAGGGGCGTCCCCGGCGAATAAACCACAGTCCCACTCCCCTCTCCTCCCGCTCCGGCAGAGCCCGGCGCCGGCCACCCCCTCCCTGCGCCCCCGGCCCCTCGCCCGGGCTCACCTGCCCGCACCGTGTCGGAGAGGTCGTGGCTGAGGGCGGCGGCGCTGCGCGGGAACTCCTTCAGCTTCCTGCCGCTCAGGTTGAGCCCCCCGGAGTGCGCCGCCTCCTCCAGCGCCCGCTCCAGACCGCGGTTCAGCGGCGCCTGCAGACCCAGCGCCCCGCTGCCGCCGCCGCCGCCGCCCACCCCACTCGCCGCTGCCAGAGCAGAGGCGGGGAAGGGCTGCGACTCGCCTCCCAGCGTCGCCATCTTTCCCTCGCCGCTGGGGGTACCCGAGAGGGCCGCCGGACCTGCCTCCCTCCCTGTCTCCCTCCTCCTCCTCCTCCTCCCGCTCGTGGTGGCGGGGGCGCGCGGCACGGGCGAGGCGCGCCCACTGCGCATGCTCCGCCCCTCCCGGCACCGCGCCCCGGGACCGTGGGTGGGGCGGGGCGGGGCCGCGCCCTCTCGCGGTGGCGCGGCGCGTCTGCCGCTGGAAGTGCCGAAGGAGAGGCGGCGGGAGGGGGGGCTCCGCATTTGCTTTTTGTCCCAACATTCCCTTGTAAAGCCAGCCCAGGAGGCCTGCCCATCGCCTACTTGGGCTCCTTCTCCCGGCACCCACCGGAGGTGTCTCGCAGCAGGGCTCAAGGGCTGGATGGGCGGCGATCCGCGGCTGGGCGGTGTGAAGCCGCAGGCAGCGTGCTGGGGAGCGGCATTCCTCTTTTGGAAGTTGAAAGCTGCAGTGGCTGTTGCCACCGAACGAGACCCTGGGGAACATCTGCCCTGAAGAAGGGCTTTTTGTGACTTGCTTCTTCTGCAGGGGCTGGTTCACACCCGTGTGTGGCTCCCGGGCACAGCCTGCCCAGGAGAGACTCTCGAAGGTGTGAGTTGTAGTGACAAACCAAGACCAAGAACTGCAATCCCTCCAGTTTTCAATGGGATAAACATTCTGAGGGGGGGAACGTGCTTGCTGGGTTTGGTTCATTTCCCCCTCCCTCTCTGCAGCTTTGCAAAGCTGAGCCTGGGAGTGGGAGAGGAGCAAGGCCGCCTGTTCCCACAGGGTTTACAGAGTTCAAAGCTAAAAACGGACTAGTACGTCATCATCCATGACCTGTGTTTTACAGACCATTACATTTCACTCAGTTACCCTGTGTTGTGACATTAAACCAAAGCTCCAGGAAGTTCAACCAGTGAGTGCTACAGGGACAAATAAGACCAAACTGCCATAAAGAAATAACCCAAAGTTTCTGAAGAACGAGAGACATCATAGTGAGATTAATATTTGCAACCAAAAACAGCACTGGGAGACAAAGGTATTAAGAAAAAGGGAGAAAGGACGTTAGAAGTAAACCTTTTCGCATAAAGGTATCATAACATCCATTAAAAACTTGTTATTTATAATTAAGATGTGCTCTCAGTATCAGCATTTTTCATTTAAGTTTTATATGCGTAGCATCACTGCAGAAGTGTTGCAGGCAACATAGCAGTGTTTTTAAAGAGATGCCTTATGCTAAGGTAGATGGGTAGGATGGGGTTATTTTACTGTAAGTACCTTTTTACTACACCTGAAATACAAGCCCTGAGCCTAAACTCCAGCGCAAATTCCCTTTAGCCTAAAGTTGCCAGTTCTCCACTTCTGAGGCAGATACCTTGGGTTTTGGCATGACTAATTCAGTGTGCCACTTGTTCAAGAAAATTTTGGATGCACCAGAGAGCAATTCTTGACATCATTCCTTGGAACAGCCCCTAGCCTAAGAGGAAAACAACAGTTACCACCACAGCAGTTGTGCCCAGATATCACATTACTTTTGACAAAGCTTGTTGGTGGGTTATTAAGATACTATTTTCCGCAAATTTCCACTAGTCACAGCATGTTTTGTTTTTTAAAATGCTTAATTCCAGCTTGCGTGCAATCTTTGCATTGCTGCTGGAAAGCATAAAGAAACAGATAAATAGCTAAATCTTCTTAGCAATTCAAAGAAATGTAGGTTCCTCCTTAAAGCAATGCAAGGACACCTAACAATAATCAGGGATCAAGTTTGTTTTAAACTGCTTTTTGATCTGAGCCGCTGAGTTGAAATGCAGGCATGACATGTCCTTGCTTATTGTATACTGTGTTGAAATTTCTGGAAGTAACACTATGAAGGCTGTTTCGTTATCAAGATTGTGTAAAGAAAAAAATTACACAGCACTGAAGCTGTATATTGCCTTCACTTTCTCTCTTCTCTGCCTGGGCATTGTGCTGGATCTGACTCTGTTCCTATAGGTACAAAGGATTAGAAACTGGAAGTATTACAGAAAAAGAAAACCTCAATCACACTAGCACTGGTTTCCTATCTATGTGAATGTGTATAGAAGGTCATATATTGCCTTTGGTTGGATCACTAAGTGGGCACATCCTGCCACAGCACCTAAGCTAAGCTAGTGGCAAGCTGTAACTGCAAGCAGCCCTTCAATTCCTTTCCTCCACCTACATGATCTCCCCAGTTCCTATGTGACAGTATTTGCATTTGTCTGATTCTTCGATGAGATCTACAGCAGCTTAAAAGTTAAGTGTAGAAGGAAAAGAAAACCATGGATAGTCTTCAGCAAGCAGATATGAGTGTAACAGAGGAGAGAAGGAATGCAGAAGGAAGGCTTATGGGTGGTACAAGAAGGAAAAGTTTCAGAGGTGACTGTGATGCATTAGTCACACATAATATCTCTGACAAGAAAAATCCTATCAAAAATATATGGAAAGTACCATAGCTGAGGGAAATATGAGCCTTAGAGTCTCGGAGTGAATTTCCGTCACTCAAAATTGGCAGAAAAGAGGCAAATAACAAGATCCACATGGCTTCTGAAGTGACAAGGGCTTATATGCAGGGAGCTGGTGCCTCACGAGGTAGCAGTGATCTCAGCATGTGTACCTGTCCTGTTCTAGACATGGGACTTTCACAGCATGGAGCAGGAGAACCTCACTTTACTTAAACATACAGATGTTCACCTCATGCTCCATATGCTCTAAGATAATGCTGAAGAAGCAAGAGCATGGAGTAGCTCATACACAGTCAGGGTACAGCAAGGCTTTCTTCATGTGAGTATCCCAGGTGGACAAGCTGTCTGTTATGGAGACAGAAACAACACACACACTAAATCAAATGTCAGAGAGAAAGTGGGTGTCATTCAAGTTGCAAGGCTACCTCCATTTGGTGCCACACAAAACAACAGCCACAGCTCAGGCCACATTATATAGTCTTGGTAGCATGACCATAACATCACCAGGACAAGGAAAATCATTAGATGAATCTCAAGAGAAAAAGTACACACACACTGAAGCCTCAGGTGGCACAGAATAAAAGGTACTCCTTTCAATTAAAGCAGACTCCTGACCCTGCTCACAGCATTCCTAGGATGAGCAGTTCATAACAGACACACCAGGAGAATGAGTAGCCTACACAGAGCAGACAAGGAAAGGCAGGGAAGCTATATCAGGAAACAGCTCAGAAAAATCCATCTATATAGCACCTGCCTTACAGAATACTCAGGAAAGGGGGAAAAAAGGGGGAAAGAAGAAAACAATTAATTGATAGGAATCAGGAGAGATAGGGAAGCTTATATAGAGAGCAGGAGCTCAGAACGTAGGTAAGCAGCATAGTCACTGCTCAGAAGACACAAAGGTTTCATCTTTACATATATTCAAGCTAGCTCACTATATAATGGGACGGAATTATTTAATTGCTACATAAAAAGAAGCACTTCTTCATCCCAGTGACTGGGACAAGCATTGGTAGCTCAGGAAAGCATCTCCCTTCCTGAGACCTAGCAGGTAAGCAGGCTCAAAACACATACTGAGTGATAGTTGGTGGGGGTCAACTGCCGCAGGATTGATCCCCAATGACACCACATACACTATATATGTTGGGAATGTTCACTGTCACTGTCATGGTAGCAATGCTGCTGTACAGGCGTGGATGCAACAAGACAGAAGCTGCAAGAGATCATGACCACAAGCTCAGCTCTTAGCTAACAGGTCATGGAAATAGACCTAAGGGTAAACTAAAACTGACATGAAAATTAGTATCACTGAAACACTTGAATTGACTAAAGAGTTAAAGGCAATGCAGTTGCACTCCCATAACTGAAATATTAATTTAATTCACATTATTAGTTGTAAACTGGAAGCATTTCTTCTAAGTTTCTCAGATGACCTTGAAACATGCAATGTGATGGTGGTAACTACAGCCACACTTACTATGAATCAACTTCAGCAGAGGTTCAGGGGATTGCAACTGTGGTGGGAGCCTTGCTCTTGAAACAGGAAGAGCTGGTAAGCATTGGAACCACGGTCAGCAGGACAAAGACATACCTAAACTGGTTTGCCTTTGTGAAAATTTGAAACAGCATCTGGTAGGGGAAGAAGCCATCAGAGTAAGATATAATCTGTTTTTTAATAAAAATAGAGAAAAAAAATTCATTCTTGTCAATAGCAGTGAGATAGCATCTACCGAGAGACACTGGCAGCGTCACAGTGCCTCCAGTGTATGCTGTTGAAATACTACAATTTATATGTCTGTTGCAAAAAAACTACACCAACCTGATTTCCTACCCCCATCAGACTATTAGCACAGACACATGAAATGGAAACAGAAATAGAGTCCTCAGTCTATTGCAAAATCCAGAAAATGCAAGGAGATAGAAGACATCAGCCAAGCAGTTGAATTTGGATTTCTATGTGGAACACGCAAGGCAAAGATTTGGTAAGACTCATGTTAATGATTATGGGAAAGATAGCAAATAAAATGCTTCATATCCCTGTTAAAAAACCAGCAAAAACACTGGGACCGAAGAGAACTACTGCCTGATAAGCAGTTGTGATATAGAAGCAGAAAGTGAAGGCCTAAAGGCCAAAAGCAGCAGGGAAAATGAAAGAACAGTTCTACCTAAATGCAACCTTAAATATTTCCCTACAAACCACACAGACCACCTCTCTGGTATAAACAAGTTCTCGAGACACTTGGGAACTCAATAAGAGCTGTGAACCAGAACCAGGGATTGCAAACCACTCAACTGACTTGAGTCAGGTAAGCAGTTTTAATTGACTAGCGCTGTGTTTATACCTTGTCCTCACTCAGTCCAACCATGTTGCTCATACCAGTTAACTGGCAGCAGTAAATGGGAAAGTAAAATTGCAAAGAGGGTCTTTGGATACCTGCCACTGGGAAAAAAACCACACCATCCATGCAGTTCCGTAATGGGGAATTGTACCCAAGAACATGTTGGTAGCCAGATATGCTTTGATAATGCTTACAAATATGAATGCATGCAACAATCAGCACCTCTCTACCCAAAAAGTGTTTCACCCCCAAAATATGTGTCCCGGGCCACTGAAGCAAGAGTTATTTGCGCTAACAGCACCATCAGAATAAGGCTTTCACTAGCAAAGAGTAATCTCCTCCTTGGATGTCCCAACAGCCCCCAGACATCAGCAAGGATGACAACATGCAATATTTTATGAAGAGCAAGTAATGTGGACTCTCAGGTTAAATCACTTAGTTTAAATCACTTTTCACAAAGTGAAGCTGTATGTGTTAGAGGTAGACAGATTTTGGCCCATATGGAAATGTTACCCTGGTACACGGCCAAGGCAAGTGCTGGACTGGGAAGGGATACTCAGTATAGTTCCTATTTCAGGAACTGTGGGCTGTATGACTACAGAGAAAATGTATATCTTAGAGCAGCCATTGATTCTTTTCTATTTCATATGTGATCCTAGAGCAGCTGATAGTGTCTTGAAGATACTGAGGTGATGAAAAATAACTTAATTCCACATTTGCACTTAGTCTGCTATGCTGCAAGTGCTCTAGGACAGCTCTTGAAAAACAATGGCAAAGAATCAAGATTAAAGTTTACCATTTAACTGCAATTTATTCCTTCCATAAAGGTCAAGGGATTCAGCAATTCATATTAAACTTCCCAACAACAATAATTTTGACATAACTACCAAGAAATATAGCATTTTCTGGTTTATTTGAGAGAAAAACAAGTCAACTTGTTTCATCATAAATCACTAACTAAAACTACTGTAATAACTCTATACTAAGTAACTTTATAAGCAATATTTTAGAGGTATTTTACTCCCAGTTACAGAATACAACACTTCATTTAGAGCAGTCTTATCTTCTTCCAGCACATAACAATGCCTCCATTCTGTAGACATCAGTTCCCAGCTTATGAGCTGAATCACTGGAACCCAACATGGGTTGGGTTGGGGTGTGGGGGAAGGGGGGGTGGGGAGGAGCTAAGAAAAAAAGGTGAGAACTGTTCTTCCAGGTGTGGCTTTCCTACTGCACTTGCAGCAGAAAGCACTTCCCAGCAGTGCACCACAAGCTTGCAGCATCTGGGAGGTAAAGCAGAATTCTCACACAACATACTCTTGCTGCTTTCCAGTGAAGTTTGGATCTTGCAATCACAATATGAGGATGTGAACTTTCCACCACTCCAAAATCTCATGTGCTAGGTACAGGTGACCAGACATAGCAGTAGCTGCATGGGAGCCACAGGCAGGACCAGTGCTCAGATGAACCCTGCTAAATAGGTAGCGCTCTTCACTGCAGCCTCCCTCCAAGCTTCATTATGTAACTTGTCCCTTGTCCCTGTCCATTTTCAAATCATACCATTGTATGACAGCATCTCAGTCTTGCCAAAGACAACACTGGTAAGAACCAAAGTAATTGGCTTTTGTTTAGGACAAAAGTTCCTCTTATTTTTATTAAAGTAAAAAATGCTTGACATTCCTATAAAAGTCCTCATTGCCCTATACTGTGCAATAAGACAGATACTGGCCAGAATCTCTTGCATTATAAGTATTAAATCATATTTCATATATACAGACCTGCATGTTTGGCGACTGAGTGCATATGGTGGCATAATATCAAGGAGCATGATGGAAATAAGAGATTCCTCTTGGGAAGAAAGAGTATGCAGTGTTCCTAGTAAGACTGACTGCAGAAGATGACTCAAAAGTTGTTCATATGGGTAAATCCAGGTTCTTGCACTGCTGGGCAGACAAAAGCAGTGTTGTCTTTATCTCCTCTTTCTCCAGATACACACTGTCAGACTGGGCAATGCACGCCCAGCAGAATACATTTCCTTCTCACTGGCATAGCCTGCTCTTGGGTATGGAAAAAGAAAGGTGATCCTGTTAACTGCAGACTTTCATATCCTGGATGTAATGGAGGCCAGGAAGGTGCCCAGGGATGGGTGGTGGTCTGGCCAATTTCTCGCAACGGTTTGGCTCCTGGGAGATGCCAGGAGATCGTCCCATGCTGCAGAATGTGAGTGAAGGGTGCTCACCTTTATGCCGAATCTGTCTGTAAGGATCTTTATCTTCTCAATGTGCACTCTTTTAAGAACAACTATCAGAATGGCATTTTCTCTTGTCTTCCAGTTTTGTTTGAGCCATCTCCCTTACTTTGTGCCTTCAAGTATTTCTTAGAATTAATCTCTCGCTTTATTTTTAACAATAGGAGCTGAACATTGAAATGGCAAAGCTAAGTGAAATGATATGGAGAGAAGGGGAAGGAAAAGCAATTCTCCACCCATTCCCCACCTGTGATTCGTATATCTCTGTTAATATGTAAAACACAGAGCAGCCTGTGCAGCTTACATTACATGTAGCAGTTAGAGAATGGACCTTTTTTTCCATGTGTTTCCTGTGACACTGAAAACACTGCTACTACTAAATCACCCAGTAATGCAGATTACTTGTTCTCGGTGGTTCTAATAAATGAAAGAGAAACAGCAGAAGAAGTTCTTGAAAAAGGCCTTTCAGGGATCTTGGTACCTGTCCCTGAACTCATTTGGGCATATAGATGGCAAGGGCGTATCCTTTATCTGTTTCGTGGGAGTCTAGAAAGCTGTTTAGAAAGGATGAAAACAGCTAGCAAACAAAGTGAAACAAATGTTCTTAATACTTTCAAGAAAAGGAAAAGTAAGAAGGAAAGTGTTGGTCAGGCAAAGCATTCAAGGCCTTCCATGACAGGAAGGAATAGAAATTATTTTTACAGAAAAAAATGAAAACAGAAGTTAAAGGTTGAGACCAAGGTTTTCCTGTTTTGTTGGAGTTTGCTGGGTTTTTTCCCCACAAAAACCATTTTGAGTTCTCCACAATTGCAAAGAAACAATTGATTTTTCCAAGATATTCAGCTGCAAAATTGCTAGGATGATTGCTACTATAAAGCTTCTATAATATAGAAGCTTCTACTATGCTACTGTAATATCTGCTCCGATGAGATACCATTCTCTATAATTACAGTCCACAAAAATGAGGCATGTTTCATAAACTACTTCAGAAGTTTTGCTCTGAAGTCATAAATCACCTTTCTTTTTGTGCATACAACACAGCTCAAGCTCACACAAACCATCAGCAAGCTCCTCACACCTTTCATCTACGGCCACTTACTCGTCCTTTATGCCAGCCAGTCCTTTTGCAGCAGCATCTGTTATGTGACAGGTCATGTGCCTCCCCATCTCTCTCAGAAAGCACTGCCCACCAGTGCTGGAACATGGGGAGCTTTTGGTTCAGTCCGACTGAGTTTGACTTGTTCAGGGCAAACTTCTAGATGTCTGTCGGACCTTCTCCAACTGCCTTTGTGTGGATGATTCTGCCAAATGTGCCTGATTTTGGACACTGCAGTTTGTTAAAACTGGGATTCAGGATACCTACATTCACAGAAAACTTATAAAATATCTTCCTGAGCTGTGTTGGAGGCACATGTGCTACGCACTTATTCACAGCAAGACTCCATCTTTTATTCACAGACAGCATCTCCAAATTGCCCAACTTTTGTCAGGCCATGGAAATTTAACCAGAGAAGTGAAGAATACTGACTTTCAGACAAGCATATATTTAAAGGCTAATTACAGGTGTGCCTCTTATTTGCAACATATCTGCAATAAAAACTCTGAAAATTGGCTAGTGCTCATGTTTTTGACAGAACACCGCCCAGTATTAAGTCAAAAGCTTTAATAAATCTAAATATATTACAGTACTTTTATCAGCTAACTCTACAAATTCCTCAGGCATGAAATCAGGCTTGCTTTATAATAATTCATTTTCATTAATCTATATTGATGGCAATAATTATATTTGTATATGTCTGTTCCTTTGAAGACCCATGTCATTTTTCGGTCATTTTGCCTACAACTGATGTCAAGCTAACAAGCCTATGATTAGTGGCTTGTCACACCCTCTGAATTCTGGCACAGACTCAGCATTTTCCCAGTCTTCTGGAATTTGTTTCTGATTCCGAGGTGTTTTCTGAACATCTTTAATTGCTGATGCACTGAAAGGTGTGTATGACTCTGCTAGGATGCAATCATAAATCTTGCTCTTTTCTGAACAAAAAATATTTTTATTTTTTCTGTCTGTTCTGCATTACTGATAACAGTTTTATCTGCTGTTTCTAGTGATGGGCCTAAACCATCAACATTACTCCTAGTAATTGAAGGTTTTTATATTATTCTTGGCTGTCATTTGCAGATTTTCTTTTCTGAAATATTTACTTACTTATTTTCAGCAGTTGATGATTTCTTACTTATATGGATTGTTCCATTTTTTCACCATAGAAACTATGTCTTTTCAACAACTGATTTCCTTCTGCCACTGAATCATGACTGATGTTTAGTTCCTCCTTGACCAGTTGGAAAATGTGACTCTTTTCCATCTGAAAACTTCTCTGAAATACATTTCCATATTTATTTTCATTTTTCTACCTCTGTCTTACTTCCCACTTTTCTCTTAATTTACCCCTGCTTCAGGAGTTTCATTTTCGGGATAACCGATACACATACGCTATTGGTGGTTGGTGGGCAGTGCTTGCCCATATTGAATGTAGTTAGATCATGACCATTGGCCCGGAGGCAACTGAAGCTTTCCAGTGTAGCCATTAATTCTTTTTTATGAACAGAGACTGTAACATAAATCCTGAGCCAACAATTAAATTAAAGTCATAGAGATTCTATGAACTCCAGGAGGTCCTAACTTTTGAATATCTAGTTTTTACCAAAAAAAACCATATTCTTCAAATATAATGCAATGGGGAGAAGGCAGGAGTGCAGAAAATTTTTTTCCCTATTCTTCCTTCTTTAAAAACCCTGAAAATACTGATTCCCTGCCCCCTGATTTTTCCTTCAGCGGCATGGTCAGCTCCAAGGCCGGAACTAACTGGCTCACCAAATGCCAGAGATCTGTAGGACATTGTAGTGTTCAGAAGGTGATTGTCTTCTCAATGGCCCTGTCCTAGATAGGATAGTCAAGAGCCAAATCTGTCTGTGGACAAATCAAAGTCTATGGCTCCTCTCATAGGTTTCCCCTAGGCTTTGCAGGGATCATTTATAAGCAGCCACATCTTGTCCTCTTTCTCAGCCCTTCTTAAATTTGACCTCTTCTGCTCCCAGCCCTCCCAGCCTCATCTCTTCTCATTCCTGGCTTCTCATTCCCAGTCCTAGTCTCCTACATTTTCTCACCGAGCCCAAATCTCCCTCCATTATCCCATTCTCCCCTTCCTTTATCCTTGTCCAAAATTGCTTATATGTGTCCAAGCTTTAGCTCTGACTTTTTTTCCTATATTTAAACCAAACTTCTCCCTCCTCACTACCACCAGCCAGACAAAGAGGGACATTAAGAGGCCAGGAAAAACAGAAACAAAGGCCATGATAGCCCAGAGGTGCAATTACACAGTCCAGAAGGAATGGTGTGCAGCTTAGACAGACTTTTCAAGGTATTTAGCACACAGCTGCAGCAGAGACTGTGAAGCATGTGCTAACTGCATTTTTTTCCCTGAAAAGGTCTATGACTTGGCCATATTTGGCCTCATTTTTCTGGAGATACAAAGTATACAAAACTCATCTACAGTTAGTTTCATGTCCCTTCTATAAGCATGGGGACCAACTGGAGTTTCCAAATGAAAGGCAGAAATTAGCATCATAAGACAATAGATATTTTCTAGCCACATTCTTGGAAGGGACTGAACTGTTTTATTTATGCACTTAAATTTCAGCTAAATGAGCAGATGCCCAGCAGGGAAACTTTTATTCTCAATTGTTGACATTTGGCAAAGTTATAAGCATAGAGAACAGGAGCTCACCATGGAAAGCATTGGACAAACAACAATAGACAGAGCCACTATTAATACACATATTTTTTATTTTTAGATTTCCTATAAAATCTTTATTAAGTATGCAGAGAATTTGATATACATATATTCTCTACTGCAATTACATGGACATTTGACTGAAAGCTCTGGGGAATCGATGAGACCTAGTAGCACCAATAAAGTGCAAACCAACTGCTGAGATAAATACAAGCTGAGGAGATTTTGGAGGTAGCTTTATAATAATAAATAGTATGTTATGAAATTAGACTTACTGGTTAAAAAATGCTGGAAAAGAAGAAAAGATAAAATGCACTGGAAAGCTAAGGGAAGTAAAGCCTCAATACCTTTTAGTTGAGTTTATATAACCCTCCCCACTATAGTAACCAAAAATCTGTTTTTAATGCTTATAAGAAAATGAATAACAATGAGATTACTATAAGGCTATGAACAAAAAGATAAACAGAGAACAGGAAATAAGAGAGACTTGTAGAAATTATCAACTTCGGACAAAGCATTGTACCCTAAGATTTATATTAATGTAATTACACAGGTGGACAGGCTGCACTGAGAAGGGACGGAAAGTCATTTTCTGTGTTCCAGTAATCACTAAATAATAAGAGCATTAAGATGCAGCAGATGTACACCGATATAGTTTTCCTACATGCTCAAGTTCATCAAAGCTGAGACCCATCAGCCAGCTGAGAATTGCACTAGTCATGGCCAAGTGCAGCCCT
Source organism: Lepidothrix coronata (assembly GCF_001604755.1). Lineage (NCBI taxonomy): Eukaryota > Metazoa > Chordata > Aves > Passeriformes > Pipridae > Lepidothrix > Lepidothrix coronata. The sequence continues at coordinate 1,739,238 of NW_016690228.1, read as the reverse complement.
CACCCCATGTTGTACAGACCTAACAGGTTACTCTTGCCCTGGTTTTACTTACTATATTTATCTACTTTAGGAATTCAGCTAGCTTTTGCCATTTGCCTCACACCATAATATTTGAGTTCTTAAGAGCAACACAGTGAGGTTGGGAAGTCTCATTTTATAGACAGGAATCTGGAAGAGCAAGACCAAGACACTGCAGTAGGAGGCCTTAAGCAGGAATTAGGCAATAATTTCTGTATTTTGTTCCCCCGTGCTGAAATTACTTGTTCAAAGATACAGAATAAGTGGCAGAACTCAAGTCTAGGATATCCTACCCCAATGTTGTAGTGACCATCTTCCCTTAAAGCATACACAGTTGGTGGCTTACTGATACTGCATTTCCACCCAGAATGACAGTGTTTGAGAATGTTCAGCTTCAGGAATGTTTGGGAAAAAAATCTCTTGTGACAGTGTTGATTTGTCAAAACCAAAATCTTTTCCTTGGAAAAGAAAAAAAGGAGCATGGCAAGACAATTTGCTGTTCAGACTGCTTCAGAACAGCTGCACTGAAGTGGTTGAATAACTCGGCTTGGAACAACAGTTGGAACTCTGTGAGAGGCAAGAAATTGAGCCTTATCTCCCACATCACAGGTGAGAAGGTGCCTTTGCTTGATGAGCATCTTATAGTGATGGAGGTATGTTAAAAAGTGAATTCTCTTCTACATGGAAGGCGAAAGCTCTTCCTTGCCTGACACTACTATGGCCACTACTATGGGGTTTGCAAATCCCAGTCAAGGATCAAAGTCATTTGCCTTGGACTGGCTGCTGCCGTAGCTGGGTGATTGCAGGCACCTATGCTATTCTTAGCACTTCAGCACTTCTATTCAAGGTCAGTTCAGTGCATCTGCATTGCACTTATGGCTTTGAATGCAACATAAGCATATGCTCCAGAAGTGGGTCATAGCAAGATGATGAAAGCTAAATCATACAGCAATTGTGCTCAGGATCTAATCCATTGCGCTAAGACTCTCAGTGCACTTTGACTCTTAAAATAAGAATCTTTAAGTACAAATAGAAGGTATTTAAGTGTAATAGCAAAGTGTGCAATACTAGTTCAAAGAGATTTGTGCTGTACCTAGTCCCAGTGTAATTATTTTTTGGAAAAAGTTTTGGAAATTTTTCAATCCACTACTATTAGCAAAGGTCAAGTGTCTAGTTTGAAAAAAAAAAAAAAAATTGGGGGCAAGCCTGTGGTGATACTCATTTTTGACAAACGTGTCTACAGATCAGACCTCTTGCAGAGCCACTGCTTACCAGGATTGTAAGACAGCCCCTGGTGTCAGGTGCTGTCATCCACTACTTAATTGCCCCAGTGACACAAAGATGAGAGAGTCCACAACATCCCTCCCTGCAATAGCAACTCCTTTCTCACTATATTTCCACCATCAGAACTCCCAAGGCAAGTGACATCCCACCTGTCCCAGCAGCATGGACATCTGTGAGCTGAACACCTTCTGCAAAAGAAAGAGGCCAGAGAGCAGGGCTTTTAACACAACAGAACTGCAGGCACAGTTCTGCAGGGAGACATCTAGAGACACCAGTTTAGCTCTGAATCACTACCACCAAAACACATGGAAAGAGTATTTAACATTTCCGTTTCCATAATATTTAATTCCACTGTCTGGGGCTTTTATCAGTAATGTAGATTATGAATACAGATAGATTCAGAGCAATAGAAATGTGAGCCTGGGTACTGATAATCGCTTGTTAGTTTTTAATAGACACAGCAACATAGCATTTAATTCCTCAATGAAAATTACTCAGAACCCATTGTTTCCAATGAGGCAGCTTAAAAGATGTAATAGAAATAGATGTTCCAATGTTCAGCATCTTGCAAAAACTGGATTATGTGCATACATCATTGTAGCTGAATGCATTAGAATTTGAAAATTATGGCAGAAATTTGTCAATTTAAAAGCAGTCAACTTCTATCATCCCTTGGATGCTTGGATGTATATATGTTTAATTAGCATTGTTATTGCAAAATTATGATATGTGACTGAATAGGTTCTTCTTTACACATTAGTACTGATAAAAATTTCTTTAAAGTACTAGGTGTCAAGTGCTTTGAGAAAAGCATGGAATTTTTGTTTGCCTCCCCTGGAAAGGTGGGTTAGCACAAGCAAAAAATAGTCAGAACAAATAACGTCCATGCTGCTGTTGGCCAGAATCAACAATACTGCTTCCAGCTCTGGGACCTAGAACATCATTTCCATATTCCTGTCTATAAAAAAGACAGTGTGGTTCAAAAACCCTCACTAATAAAAAATGTAATTCCTTTATTTATTGTACAGCAGCCTCTAGGATGGGGAAAGGCCATCAAAGTTTTATTTTTATTATTGCTCAACACATTTTTCAAGGTCTGAGAAAGCCATAGACTTGCTTTTTGTGGTGATCTCCATATTGTACAAAAATACTAGCTTGAAACTTAAGCTAAAGGCATTCCAGAAGAAATAGTCTCTGAGTTCACGGATCATCGAAATCTTAAGTGTAGCAAACATTCAAGGCACATAAAATACCTCCCCACTAGGATCAGATGCAATCAGTAAAGAACTTTAAGGAAGGAAATTATAAATCTAGAGAGAACTAAAGGACTTAGTCATGAAGTAGAAAATTTGGTGAGATTCCACTACAATACATCTATGGAAAATTTGCCACACACCACATGGGTCAAATACGTCCAATACTGCCAGAAAGGAGCAGAGCAGCTTCAAGTTCTTCTGTCTCCCTACACCTTGCAGTTACATACAGATCTCTAAACCTTTATCTTTCTTACACCAGTACCTATGCCAACCTTGCATGTCTCAAATATGTGGCAACGGATTGGTGTTTTATTACCTTTTGAGTGCTGTAAGGTCAGCTATAAGGAAAGCAGAATGCTCTGCCCTCTGCGGAGCTGATCCTGAGCCTTATGTCTTATCCTTCAGGGATTAAGGTGCTCAGGACTGAGAAGCAAATAAGATATTCTTGGAAGGAAGGGTCCTGTCCACCTTCAGCTTTACAGCAGCTATTGTAGGGCTATAGCAATACTAGGGGTGACTGGAGTTTAAATTACGTTTTCCCAAATCATTCCCCCGGGTATCCCTCATCTACAGCTTCTCAAGGCTCTTTTGATAGTTTATGAGGAGGAAGAGCAGCAAAGTTCAACCCCCAGGTAGATGTACAGCAAGGCTGCAGCCACACAAAGTGACCTCCTCCTTTATTTAATACAAGGCACAGCGAGCATCACAGGGGAATTCTGGTAACTTTCCAGCCTTAAAAGGCTGTAATGTTTGCTTTTAGTTGCAGTGCTGAAAAGAGTCATTACAATGACAGAGTGACTTGAAGAGCAGCTCCTTCCACTGTCAGTGATAGCTTATTCAGTCCTATTTATTCTGCCTTCCCTCCAGAGTTATCTGTGCAGCCATGCAGTGAGCCACACAAGGAAATGGATTGCAGTTGATAGTAATTTTTTTTCTTTTTTCTTTTAGAGATGAGGAAGTCAGTCTGGGTGTTTCCAGTGGAGAAGAAGATAGAAAAAATAGTTTAGGGAAGAACAAAGAGCTAGCAGGCCGGGTGAGAAGGCTGCTGCCAGCTTAACACGTCCATATGCATCAATGACACATGGGACACCAACATTGCTGGCTGGAATACCATGTAGGCCCCCTAGCAGATTCCTTTTATCAGAAGAGTTTCAGATTTTTTTTTAATCTGGATTTTTATAGTGCATTAAAATCTCCAAATGAGTACTTAAACCTGCCTTAGCTTAGCGTTATATATACAGGATACAAAGAAAGAGAGGAACAGTCTGTTTTGATTAACAACTAATTTAATATTTCTTGGACCAAAGGCATTGATCTGTAGCAAACATTGCTGCATTTATAATTCATAAGCATAGGGAGTGCCAAGTCCCTATGAGGACAGAGATGAGATTAATTAAGTGCCTTTGCTGTAAATTTCCATATGGCACCATGTTTTGCTTAGGTTGTTTTCTGGTAAGTTGATTCTTTACTCTGAATTTTCTTGGTTTGCTGTGTACATTTGTGCCATAAGGAAATTACTTCTGTGCTTCATTTTAACCCTTTGTAACCTATTTGTATTCCCAACCACCATCTCAAATGTATCCTTAGTTTTCTGTTCGGCTTCAATCTTCCAAGCAATTTCCAGTTTTTATTTTCAAACAGAAATGACCCAGCTTAGAATAGCTTCATCTGGCTGAATTTTGGCTAAGGACTGCCTCTGGTCGAATGCTGCCCTGTAAACATTTCCTAGCAGATGGGAGGAAGCATCACCTCCTCTGCAACAAGGATGCTCAGACAGACCGTGAAAGGCTTTCTGAGCCTTGTTCACCCTTTGGTTTTGGTTTGGTTTTTTGTTGTTTTGGGTTTTTTTTAAATCCAGTAAGTAACAAAAGAGAAGGAGTTGCTTTGTTTTATTGAAACATTTCTGTACTCTCAGAGGACTACAACTACACATGGGAGCTACCGCCAGCCAGCAACTCTACCTTTTCCCCAGGGCCTCATGCCTGCAGCAGGAGCAACCCTGCAATAGCTCCTACAGCACACAGTGGGGCTGGAGAGGATAAGCAATGGTTCGTGGAGGCAGGGCTATACCTCAGCCTCAGGAATCTCCCACCAAAAAGTTTGTTGCCCGGCTCCAGCATGTTTCCAACTCCAAGCACCAAGATCACTTCCAGCAGCAAGTGGTCCCCTTGTAGGCAATGCATTCGCTGGGAAATCAAAGGGCTTCCTTGTAATGTGCTGGCACTGCCCAAAGGAGGATAATTCTTGCACTGTAGGTTTTGCATACATACATATAAATTTATATATTATTTTATATGTATAATTTATATATTGCATGGCAATAAAAACTCAAAATTGAGAAATGTGAGCTGTAACTTGGTCAAAACAGTTGGACTCAATAGGTCTTTTTCAACCCAAACAATTCTATGATTCAAAAAAAAACCAAACCCAAAAACCAAAGCCAAAACCAAAACCAAAACCAACTTGATTTTTTTCCCAAGCTGCATTTTGAACGTGATTGACTATTTATTTTCTTTTTATTAAGTCTTTTCAAACCCGAACTGAAAACAGGACTGAAAAACAATATCTAGATATTAGTTGAAAGCCACGGTTCAGTGAAGAATGAAGTGGTATGACAGAATTTTGCCTGTTCCTTGCCCTTTGCCCTGCCTCTCTAAAGCCAAGCCGAGATGTACTGATCTGCTTATTAAATCATTATATGCCCATGTCGAAACAATTTCAGTCACAGCTGAAATTGAATCAAGGGTTCATACCTAAATTTTGCAGGCTGCTATGGGAACGTATTGTCATCTGCTCAACAAAGTAAGAATGTGCTGTGATATTATTATTCCTCTATGAAATGGACTATCTACATGTAGGATACTTAAAAGGCTTAGTTCTCCCTTCACTTCCACTAACTGAACTCCACTAATCTCCATAAATCTACATTACCATGGATGTAATACAGTGTATAATCACTGTAGGCAGAGGGGTCTATTGGCTACAACAGGCCATATCCCAGCTCGTCCACTGAAAGCTGCCTTTCTGACAGCCTGCATTGCTCATCATTACTTCTTCACCCTCAAAAGTTCCACCATTGAAGTCTGCAAGTTTAGAAGCCACTGAAAACATATTCCAGTCCATGAGATACAGTGAAAAATTATATAAAGAAATGTCAAATCATAAATTATAAAGTTCAACTCTTTCTTTTAAATTCTGGTGCTTTTGGCTGTTTTAATTAGAGACTAGCTTATTTTGTAATAAAATGTTCCTGAAGTTCACTCCTCAAAAGCTCTCTTGTTTTCCCCTACTGTTGGTTGCATATGGGCTCAAGAATTTGGGTCTTTGTTTACATTTGTGAAGTGGCAAAACAACACACACATCTACCTCTGTTCCTGGGAGTGTGCAAGAGACTGGGGACAAATCAATGTCATCTGATTTGACATTTTTATGGAGAGATGTCTATATCTGAAGTGGCATCTCTATAAGCAAAGGAGAAAATAAGACATTTCTAAGACATGGATTATATAATTTTATATGCTGCCATCTGCTTTGTCCCAGTTCTCTCTCCCTATGTTCTCTCTTCATCCCTTTAGTTCTGCCTAGCATGGTAGCCAGAGCTTCAAGGTTTCCCTGCTTGCATATAGGATGCAATACTGATAATGGTAAGAACATGAAATACATCCTGAAAGAATCTCCTTATACTTGCTGCCCATTAGAAAAGTCCAAGTATTTATTGATAGCTTCCAGTGCCACCTATCCCACCTGACCATTCTTGTAGTCCTACATCCCTTCACCTTTTGCAGTTTTTATGTTGCTATATTTTGTCCCTTCTGCACCTACTGATGCCTAGTGAGAGTCAGTTGTGTTTTGAACAGTTGCTCACAATCTGTTTTGCATCCTGTAAGGGTGTCTTTTATCACTCCCTTCTCAGATTATCCTTCCCAACCTTACCTTTATATAGCTTATCTTGAGCAGTATATTAGATGAAATTGGAAGGAAAGCTCTTGCCTCTGCCTGTTAAATTCACCACATCTGTTGAGGGTCACTTGAAAATAAGAAATGAGACATTAGAGGGGGTTTGTGCTCTCTGAAGACCATTGTTCCTACAATGGCCTGGAAAAATGAGTATGTGCACATGTATGAAGGGCTTGGCATACTGCTGTCCCTCAGTTGGCTCTTCCACCTGATAATTAGTTTTAAGATGCCATTAGGGAACTGACACAATGCTCAAAAAGAGCCTCCTTTTCCTGTCACCTAATACATGTCTCAATATCTGCTCTGTTCTCCAAACCCTCTCCCAAGCCTCAGCCCCAGTGGGGGCACCCACATGTTCAGCAGCTGTACAATGTTTTTACCTCAACAATAACAACATCCTGTCAAGGCTGCATCACCCAGCTCATGCTCACGGCTCTTGGGCCACTACAATCTCTGCCCCAGGGCTGGTGAAGGGAGAAGAGGGCAACCACACTGTCACAGACAGCTGCTCCCCCTTCCAAGCTGGGGAAAGCATCTAAGAGATGTTTTCAGCTCTTCTCCTTCTTACCAAGTGGGGCATTGAAGGAGAAGGGGAGTAGTTAGGGCCACCTATGACAGGACAAGGAGGAAGACTGCTTTGGCCTTCCAATGGGTCTCTGTTCTCCCCCCTAGAGGCAATGCTTGGGGACCAGCACTCACCTGGCCAGAGGAGGAGAGGAGCCAGCCAAGGAGGAGAGCAAGGTAGTGGAAAACAGTGGGAAGGGCCTTTCCTCTGAGAGGGCCAAAAAATTATTTGACACTGATACTAAGCTATTTAAACATTTTCTCTTCTCCTCCAGTGAGCACTGGCACCATGTCATCTTGCATCAGACAGAAAATGTGCATTTTACAGAAGTAACTGTGAAGTGATGGGAAGAGGTGTGGTCTTCACTGAGACAATGGTAGGGGCTGGAAAAATTTGTACTCAGCACAGATTTCCAATGGCAAGGGGTGGAGGTTGAGGCCCTTCCCAGGGACATTTCAGAGCCAACATTCCAGCCATGCCCCATCCCATAATGGCAGGGTACTGATTTAGTGAGGTGATGCCAGGGTCTAGAGCACCCCATCAGTCCTTTGCCACAGTGAACACGTCTGCAGTTGTCCTGAGCTCATGCAGCTCAGAGCTGACACACTGAGCATCAGAGAGGCCTGGTTTGCAATAATGGCTCTTCCCTTCTCCCCCTGCCCTTATCCTCCATCGACTGTACACTCCTTCCTGAGCTGCTTCTCCCTGTGCTGCACGCTCCCAGAGGCTCATAGCTCCCTGGTGCTGGCAGATTTGGATCTGGCTCTTCCAGTTTTGTTACATTCCCATCAGAAGCACACTAATCGCAGCAGGTGTTTTAGCATGATCTGTCACATAGGTCAGCAAACTGTGGCTCTTCACATCCTGCTGGGCAGCTACTGTATCTGTCTGTTGCAGGGTAGAGAAAGCCACTCTGGTCTCAGGACTGCTATGCAACTTGTTTGCATACAGCTTTCATCTTCTTTGGACCATATCCTGGTGGCTACATTTAAGCAAAACTCTGTCTGAAGCTGATGGGAATTTTCCCTGTAGAAAGTTGGATTTTTCCATAGCTTTCCAACCCATTTCAAAGGAAATGAAACCAGGCTGAACCAGACTGGTCTGGTTAGGGAAATCCTGACCCTTCCTGTCTCTCTAAAGAACATTTCTGCATACTTTCTTAACTCAGAAAAAAAGGTTCTTCCTTCATCCCTGGGGGAATGGGAGCAATCTTATAAAACTAACAGGAAAAAAAAGTTCTCTATCTCTCCCAATTTTTTTTTATTTTTTTCCCCCCAAGTAAAGAAGGATGGACTTGTTAACAATCATGGGGTTTCCTGGACAAGAACACAAGCACCCCAATGATATCTTTGCTGCCCCATAGTTGCAGAACCTGCTTCTTTGATCAGATTAGGGCTGTGCTGGCTGCTAGGATAGAAGGCAAGATTAGGATATATGGGAAGGTTTCCAGGCAATTTTCTCAGAGACAGATCCAATATGACTGCAATTTTGCTCATATGTCAGAAAGGATCAGCCCTGCAGACGTCATCCCACAGGGGTCACAGTGTAGGTCCTCCACCAAAAGGCATGAAGGTAAAAATTGCCTACTTAATCAAACAGAGTGAAACATGCATTGCAAATGGCTGTAGATGTATTACACAACTTCTCCATCCCAGGGAAGGACATGACATCTCAAAAATAGCTCCAGTATGTCCAAGCTACATCTGTGCCATGAGATCGTGGTTCTGCATGATGTAGCCTTACAGGAAGGGCTGCTGGATTTTGGGGTGTAGTCTGAGAGATGGTGATGAATAGAGTGAGCAAATGACCCTGTGGCAATCTGTTACCAGAATAAACATAATTCCTCCTCACCCTAACAAGCACACACGCTGCTGAGGGCTCAGGAATAACAGCCTTGCTCCTTCCAGTTCAGGGTGAGAGAGGAGGCCAGGATTGCCATTTAAGGGAGAGTGCTCCTGCTAATGAGTGTACAAGAACAACTCTTATCATCTTTTGCTAAGACTGACAGAGAACCCATCTGCATTTTGCACAGAGGAGTTTGTTTCAACATATCAGATGTGTTCGACAGCTTCCAGGAACCCATCAGTGCTTCAAAGACCGTCCTCCAGAGGAGCTCAGGGGTCTCCAAAGCAGTCCCTATATGGTACACTGACACCGCTGCTTCCCTGCCCCCTCACGGCTCCTGATTCACTTGCTCACAAGCAGATTCATGTTTTCCTGCTATTTTTACACACAACAGTCATCCTGGTTTTGTGCTGGGGTGCATGATGCACACTATCATGACCTGACATCTTTCCCCATATATGTGCATACTTGACTAGACCTTGAGTCAATGCAAGCAAAATCACACGTGCTGCTCTTTTGAGTGTCAGGCATGCATTCAAAACTCTCATCTGCAGGGACCTTCTATTAGGATAAGCTCATGTGTGTATTCACAAGCCATTATATGATGCTCTATTATGTCTGGATGAACCAGACATTCAAATTAATTTAAATGAATTTATCCATATGATACTGCAAACCCTAGTCACAGGAAGAAAACAATCCATCTAAAGTTTTCAGCAGTGACTTCTGATGTTGGGTGCCCACCATGCAAGTTTTTCCTCCTGTGTTTGATATGTTTTTGTTTCCCTATTCTGCTTGCATTGAAGACTCTACTATTTACCATATTTTGAACATAAAGCTCCATTTAATGTCAGTAGAAGTTCTGCTTGCAGATAAGGGAGGAATATTAAATAGATCTGCAGTGCAGAGAGAGATGATATTTTCGTTTCTTTAATGCATCTCAGTTAGAAAATAACACTGCAGTTGGTTGGTGCCTTAAACTCCAAGAGATTTCAAAGTACTTTGCTTAATACCCAGACAGAAAATTCCTACCAGGGAAGGGAGGCTCCTCCTGGTGTGGAGATCAGTGGCTAAATGACAGCTTGCCTTTCAGGAAAAGACATGGGAAAGCAAATTAGCACAATGTAGATGAACTAGAATAGATATATAGAAGGTCTTCCATGTCTGGGGTAAACAGGCAGGGTTGCTCGGAACTGGCAGCCCCAGCAGAACAAGAGTGGGGGGCTGAGCTGAGGGAAATGGAGCAGAATACAACAGTCCATCTCAGGTAGAGGTTTGAAGAGATGATCAAACATTTTTTGCCATTATAGGTAATGACATTATCAAACGTCTTTTTTTTTGACATCCAGTGTCCTGCATTGAATATACCAGGTGGTAATTCAGATGTCTTTCCAGTGCTGAAATGGAAACAGCAGCTGACTTCTATTTGACTTGAAGATAGAACATGCATTTCTAACCTCCCTTACTGCTGACTGCTGCGTTAGTGCAATTTATTTGAACTGGACTTGGTCTGGAACAGTGGGGATGTGCTTTTAAGCAATATCACCTTCAGACTACCTTCACTTTGGCCTTACAAAGCACACTTTGTATACTCAGTTGTCGAAAGCTCCACCACAATGAGTAGTTGTATCTGTATTTTGTCTTCAAACCTCATTTTGGGAAGTAATCTGGAGCTTTTTATGCCTGCTCCCACTCACAGCAGGACATTCTTAACCTCCTCTGAGAGGCAGAAAATTGGAGGAAAGCAGCATTTTGGTGTTAAGCATATACTAGCAGGAACACTGCTATAAAACTTGCAACAAAGACTTTAAGAAGCCAGTGCCACAGAAATTAGATTCACAGAGTATACCAAATTTTAATTCCGGCATCACTGAGCGTGAGAGAGCTTGCATAGAGCCAGCCGCTCTTCCCACCTCTCTGAACATTTTTTTGCTGGTGCAGTTTGACTGGTTATAGAAAGCGACCTTGATATGGCCAAAGCCATTTCCTTTGAACGTTAAGACAAATATTTACAAGTGTGTTGCATTAGTTGCCAACAAATGTCCTTCTGTCCATCTAAGCATTTGTTTTTAGTATTGTCAACAAACATAAATACGACATGAAAGCTTGGCATCCAGGGAGATGGCACTGCCTGCAGGTGGGGCAAGGGGATGGGCACGGGAAAGCAACCGTGGCTGTCCTGGTGGAGACATGACGTACACTGTAACAAGTGTGGATGCAGAAATGGCAACATGAGAAGGAGAGCTGCCCCAATGCTTCTTCCAAGGAGTCTTCAATCACTTAGCCCTTCTCCCTGACACAGCAACCCCTCCAGCAGCCTGATGGGGCCAGAAGGGCACTACCCACTTTGTCCCTGAGGCCCAGTGGGACAGGCAATAGTGCAAAAAGCTGAAGAAGAGGAGTAGTCATCTGCTGTGGCCAAGAAGAAGCTGGCCATTGGAGATTGCCTGCGGCACCACAGCAGCTCCGTGGTGACATGCCTTCCCCTTTTAGGCTGACAGCATAATTCTGCAACTGGCTGTTTCTTTGCAGCTACATCAAGGGAGAAGTCCAAGTGAACAACAGTAGAAACAAAAGAGCAAGTGCAAAGCAAATGCCAAGGACTTAGAAGCAGTGCAAGCGCATCTCACACCGGCAGAAATCAGAAGGGAGCAAGAGGAGAGGAATCGAGAAAAGTGTAATGATGTGACAGGGAGTTGGGACACTTCTGGAAAAAACATGTTGCCCAGCACGGAGCAGGAAGGGGCTCGATGAAGGAGTATACCAGAAGTTTCTACTTCTGAGAAGTTTTTTGAGTTTAGCAATATTGTCAGGATCAGAATTTTAAACCACATATACCAGATCCTTGAGCAATAGAAAGCTGCTTTGAAAATCATGAAAGGTTTTTCTTTCTTTGTTTTCAAATTTTTTTTTTAATAAATAGTAGGTTCTTTCAATTTGCCTTCTGGTTTTTGAGCCTTTAGGGCCTATTTAATTTGTATTTTCATGTCATCTTATGTAATGGTTCAAGCCTTTTAAAATCATCTTTTTTAATAAAAGTCCTGATTTTCTCAGAATCAAATCATTCCAAGTAGTGGCAAAATGCCAAATATTGTGATGGTAGTGATAAATTAGCAAGATAAATTTAATACAAATTTTCTGATAAAGAACAAGTAATTAACAGAGTGATTACAGCAATCATTTTTATATGCTGTTGTTCAGGATGCCATTGTATGTACTATATATGTGCCCTAAATGTGGTCTGACCATATTAATGTATGCATAGATTCCCAGTATTCTGAAATTTGGGAGTTAATCACAGGCTGAAGTACAGTTACACTGATTTGGTGAACTTACTCATATGGCCTTTTCCTTTAAATTCATTTATTTCTGCTTCAGAATCCCCATAAGAAGGTATTGGGCAGGGATTGGAGCATTTGTGTAGGGAATGTTGTGTGAACTCAGCCTGCATGTCTTATAAACCTCTGGGAAATATCATTTAATAAGTAAGTAACCATTCTTCAGTGGTTTGAGATTTTTTTTTTTCATTTTTCAGCTGAAACTTTTTTCCCCAAAAGCAAAGCAAACCTCTGTGTTCAACTACAGGACAAGTCTCTGCCCCAATGCATCCATCTGAGGATGCTGAAGAAGTCAGTCAATTCCAGAATTATGTGGTGACTTCAATCATGGGCACAACTCATTGATTTAGAGAGGAATCACAGAAAGGAGTAGGGGACTAAGGTGTGACATGATATGCACTTACCCTAACTATCAACTTCAAAGCAGTTCATGGGTAGTGGAGTTACTGCCTCCCAGCAGGAAGATGCTTCTGCCTTATCTCAGCTCTGGCTTTAGCCCCAGATGATGTAGCATCATTTTTACAGACTGCAAGTGAATTAAAAAATAATGCCAGGGAGTGGGGAAGTAAAAAACAGTTGGGGAAAGGCCAGTGGAGCCACCAGCATTAGTAGGAGGATGGCCAGAATGAGAGGGCAAACCAGAGCACATTGAAATCGTTTGGGTAAGGGAGGGCAAGCTCCCTCCTACACTGCCCTGGAGTTGAGGGAGGGCTGATACTCAAAAGAAAGGATGCACCAGGAGACCAGGAATATGACATGTTTTTACAGGGATGCTGGGGGGTTAGCAATGAACAGGGCCAAATGTCACATTAGGAAGTGTGACATTCTGCCTGCTTCTCTTTAAAACTGGGCTGACATTAAAGGAGGCAGCTGAGTTACATGGTCTGTTTGGAAAATGAATGAGATGGATAAGCTTGGGCTGGAGAGGCAAAAAAGTTTTAAATCACTTTTGACAGGATGAAAGCTTTTCCTCACAGAAGTTCAGCACATAAAGGCAAAACATGGCCTAGTGCTAAGAGACAGTGGGAAAAGCACTGTTCATCCAAGCTACAGCCCAAAAGAGAGTCTTCAACATTGGTGGGAAGAACCTTTCTCTGCTGGGTTTTCTTCTTGTTGTTTGTTTTTGTTGTTTTTTTTAAAAAGAGGGAGATTTTTATGGGCTTTATTCTTCACTGATATCTTTCAGTATCAAACAGGAACATATGCAGAATCTAATCCAGGGATATTGTAGATCAAAGTGGTGCCCCAGCTGCATCATATCAGATACAGCTCTTGTAGCAGGACTCCTGTTTAGACAATTCTCCATCAATAACAAAAAGGTCAAGAGAAACAAAAAATGGATGGAAGTGCTGTTATTAAAATAAAATCTTCCTCTTCGAGCTCACGTGCCAAGAGGCATCCAGCAATCAGCATGGGAGAGTGAAGCATCTCCTTTCCTTCAAAGATATAGAAATGGTGCCATCTCTCCCTGTAAGATACTCCTATGCCCTCCCTCCAATTTTGAGAGCTACCTGAGTAACCATGTTACAGTCTCTACCAATTAGCATAGCATCAAAGAGGATTTTAGGGCTCTGAAAATGTCACTGTAAGAAATGGTCTATACCTCATTTGATCGTGCAACTGCCAGGATGCCTCTTTGGGCCACTGAGCTGTTTGAAACATCACTGCAAGCAGCTGTATTAATTAAATGATGGTGAATGTCCAATATCTTGGATATTCCTGCAATTTTCCTGTTTCACTGCAGCTAGTTTAATTCTGATGTTGCTAGGATATATCATCTTAGAGACCATAAATCCCACAAAACCCTCACCGACAAGAGGATTAGAAGAGCCTGTCTACCAGTGGATTATGTATATGAATGAAGAATAAAATTAACATAAAATACTTCATTTCTGGTTAAAATTATGTAATTTTCCATATACAGAGATGAAATGGTCAGGCTGGCTTTATCTGTTGTGCACCCCTAAACGATAATGCTCTACTTCAGCTGTTCTCTCAAGACACATCTCTGCAAAAAGGAAGTGGTGGTTTAGGGAACACCACAGATTTCTCTGTCATCTGATTAAACGTAGACAAATCCAAAGTACATGTAAGTATTCACTGCTTGAGCTAGACAACCTTACTTCCCATTTATTCAGTGCCAAGAATCACATGTTTTCAGAGAGTAAGTCATTTCACTCTAAGATAGATCAGAAATTGTGCCATCAGAGTACCATGCCAGAGACATCTGGTTTCTGCAGAGGGGCACTCCATCAAACCTTCCCAATCCCGCAGGGCGGGACAATGCAGTAGCTGCTCTTGCCCACTAGCCCCTACCTAACAACATCAGCAGAGCAAAGACATAGATACTCCTCCATGCACATACAGATGCACATGCACATACACATATACACATAAAGACATATACATATGAACAATTATGTAAATCCCCAACAACATAGGACCTTTATGTATATGTGTGTATATATGCATGTATGTGTATAAACTGCTCCAATATTGTTTTATTCATCAGATTCAAGTATCTCAAATTTTATGATAGTTTCCCCTCTAAGAATTAAATATGTCATGAGAGGAAACCTGCCTATATCCATTGGGCCTTTTACCTCTTTCCTAATACCACCTAGCTGCTCAAACATTAAACAGTTGGATTTCAGCAGTCAGTCTGGGACTTGGCTTCTGTATATGTACTGATGTGACTCAAGTAACCAGGGTCCTGCAGGACTTGAAGTCTGTGCTGGTTTTGGCTGGGGTAGAGCTAGTTTTCTTTACAGTGGCTGGTATGGGGCTATGTTTTGGATTGGTGCTGAACACAGTGATGATAATATAGAGTTCTTGCTGAGTAGGGCTTGCACAGACCCAAGTCTTTTCTGCTTTTTGTACTGCCATGCTGGCAAGGAAGTTGGGGGTGCGTGGGAGGATGGGAGGAGACACAGCCAGGATAGGTGACCCCAACTGACCAAAGGGATATTCCAGAACAGATGGCATCATGCTCAGTATATAAAGTGGGGGGAAGAAGAAGGAAGGATGGGATGTTTGTCTTCCCAAATAACCATTACATGGGATGGGGCCCTGCTCTCCTGGGGATGGCTGAACACCTGCCTGCCCATGGGAAGCAGTGAATTAGTTCCTTGGTTTGCTTTGCTTGTGTGCAGCTTTTGCTTTCCCTATTAAACTGTCTTTATCTCAATACACAGGTTTTCTAGCTTTCACGCTTCTGATTCTCTCCCCTGTCCCACTGGTGGGGGAGTGAGCAAGGGCTGTGTGGGGCTTGGTTTCTGGCTGGGGTTAAACCACCACAAGGTCACTGCTCACTGCAGTGTAAATGCACACATACAGATATGCTCATAACAAAATGAATAGGATTAAATTAATGGATTGACACACAGACTGGTCAAAACCATCATACTTAAAACATGAAAGAGTCAAGTAAATTGGTTGTAAACCTAACAGAAATACTGTGCATATCCAAGTCATGTGTTTAGCCTGGGCTTAACTCCAAGTTTTCCTTCCCAGCAAAAATCTTCCCTCTGTGGCACCCCTAATGTTTAGGGGCAAAGTCAGAAAGTGATGTAAACCTTAGTGACAGAGACTGGATAATATGCTACAGATATTTGTTTCTAAATGCTACACATCCTTGTGTCTAAAACGCTGCTCACTGGTACTGAGCAAATCTTAGACACAGGGAGAAAAAGAACTGGAAACCCATTAGATTGGGTGACTAACTCAGTTGGTTAGTACTAACGTCTAGTTGTTTCTCTACTGTGCACTTCAGTATCTCTATCTGTCTCTGCATCACAACGAAGTACTGTTTGATTTTGACCTTTTACCTAGACTTAGACCTCGATCTTTTCTTTTCCGTTTACTGTCTTGACTGTGATCTGCTTGGGAACTCCAAGTATCATGGGATTTCCCTGATATTCTCCTCTTTATGTGACATATGTGCCCTACTAATTTGCTGCCACACTGATGGCCACATACTTGTGCATGGGCACTCTTCCATAACACCATGCATTCATTCCCTATGAACCAAAGCGAAAAACAATCCCCCAAAAAAACAAACAAAAACCCCAAACCAAATTATAGACAATAAATTCTACTTCTTGTATTCTTCTAAGCTTCAGTCTTACTTCCTAATTCAGATTCTCAAACTCATTAATGTTAAAAGTTTGGGAACTTACTCATCATGCAACTCTCCACCCCTCTGCTTTTGCCCTACACAGCTACACCAGAAGTCTGCCAAATATTTACAGCATTAAATACTGTGCAAATCTCACATAGTTTGGGTTCTTTCCTTCATACAGTCATTTCTACAGAGCAACCCTCCTCTCTTTAACAAAACCCCAGTTCTACTCTTCCTGGGGACCATGTACTCTTCAGGCCATCAGAGGGAGATACTGGGGTTGTGACAGGTTTCAGCAAAGCCCAGCAGTTTTCTGGCAAACCTAAACTCTAACTGAGCTGGCCAAGCCAGAAAAACCTGGTATGCTTCCTCACAGCTAGTCCATGCACTGTGTGCATCAGGTTTAGCAGCAAGCACTCACATGCAAGGGAGTGTTCAAATCAAGGTATCTACAAATCCTAGTTAGCCCTGGCAGGCAATGTCATGATGCTTCCTAGAAAAATGTTGTCTTTCCCATCATCATACGACAGGCTACCAGGACAGCAATAGGAGCAGCCAAGACACAGCATTCCCAGAGCATCCGTACATGCAGGGGTATACTGTGGTCGATGTTATTTGGTT